>NW_004443973.1:8514-9855 GCF_000243295.1 Trichechus manatus latirostris | reverse complement strand
AGAAATGCAAATGAAAACCACAATGAGATACCATCTCACCCTGACATTACTGGCACGAATCAAAAAAAAGAGAAAATACCAAATGTTGGAGAGACTGCAGAGAGATTGGAACTCTTAATGCACTGCTGGTGGGAATGCAAAATGGTATAACAATTTTGAAAAACAGTATGGCGCTTCCTTAAAAAGCTAGAAATAAAAATGTCACATGATCCAGCAATCCCACTCCTAGGAATATATCTTAGTTGTAAAAGCCGTCACATGAATAGGTATATGCACACCCATGTTCATTGCAGCATTATTCACAATAGCAAAAATATGGAAACAACCTAAGTGCCCATCAACAAATGAATGGATAAACAAACTATGGTACACACACACAATAGAATACCATGCAACAATAAAGAACAATGATGAATCTGCAAAACATCTCACAACATGGATGTATCTGGAGTGCATTATGCTGAATGAAATAAGGCAATCACAAAGGGACAAATATTATACGAGAACACTATTATGAAAATTCATGAAAAGGTTTACACACAAAAAGAAACAATCTTTGATGGTTACGAGGTAGGGGAGAGATGAGGAGAGAAAAGCACTAAGTAGACAACAGATAAGTGGTAACTTTGGTGAAAGGTAAGACAGTACACAATACTGGGGAAGCCAGTACAACTTGACCAAGGCAATATCATGGAAGCTTCATAGACACATCCGAACTCCCTGAGGGACCAAATTACTGGGCTGAGGACTAGGGACCATGGTTTCGGGGAACATCTAGCTCAATTGGCATAACATAGTTTATAAACAAAATGTTCTACATCCTAGTTTGGTGAGTAGCATCTGGGGTTTTAAAAGCTTGTGAGTGGCCATCTAAGATTCTCCACTGGTCTCACCCTATCTGGAGGAAGAGAATGAAGAAAACCAAAGACACAAGGGAAAGATTATTCCAAAGGACTAATGGACCACAACTACCACAGCCTCCACCAGACCGAGCTGAGCACAACTAGATGGTGCCGGTCTACCACCACCGACTGCTCTGACAGGGATCACAATAGAGGGTCCAGGACAGAGCTAGAGAAAAATGTAGAAAAAAATTATAACTTACAAGACCAGATTGACTGGTCTGACAGGGATTGGAGAAACCCCAGGAATATGGCCTGCAGACTCCCTTTTAACTCAGTACTGAAGTCACTCCTCAGGTTCACCCTTCAGCCAAAGATTAGATAGGCGCATAAAACAAAATGAGACTAAATGGGCCCACCAGCCCAAGGGCAAGGATGACAAGGCAGGAGGGGACAGGAAAGCTGGTAACAGGGAAACTAAGGTTGAAAAGGGGAGAGT
>NW_004443973.1:0-7923 GCF_000243295.1 Trichechus manatus latirostris | reverse complement strand
TAACTTTCAGGTGATAGGTGCACCTAAGCCCTATGGAAACAAAGTTGAAATCAGACGGAAAAGAGACCCTTGGTGAAGGGAGAAAATGTGTACAGAGAACTTCGAACAATGACTAAATATTTGCCTAAAAATGCGTATGCTTTAAACTGGGAGTGAATTGAATGCTCAGAATGAATTTTAGTGATTGATTGATAGATAGATAGATAAGACGTAAACAATGCGTGGAAGAAATTAACAGTGATACGATATTAATAATGGAAGGACAGAAACATTTTATGTGATCTGAAAGGTTAAAAAAAAAAAAAGAGGTAAAAACCTTCCTTGGCATCAAAAGATGGAGAAATTCAGTGTGCTTGGAACATAATTAAAGAGGGGAAGAATTATATAATATGAAATTTGGGAGCTATGAAAGGGCCTGCTGAAATTTTCAGATTAATTGTAAATAACAGTGACAATAATGGACATTGTTTCAGTTTCTTGAATGTACTGGACATTATTCTACTGTAATATTAAGCAATATGACAGCTTTGGCGATGAGGTGTATATTTCTTAAAATATTAATGAAATATACAATTAAAAATACAGCATTCATATCTCTCCCTTTGTGTATTTTTTCCTGCAGTTTACTGCCACTTAACATTCTTTACTGGGATATATTTTTCTGAATTCTCACTCCTTGATATCTCTGTGTTGACCTTTACGTGGAGTGATGTCTTTATTTCTTTGCTCTGCTACATTTATGCTCCTTAAATGTCACAATATCAATTGTTTTTAAGAGCTCACTCTCTCTTGTTTCAATATTTCTTGATATTTCAGAGGCTACCTATGTTATAAAACTGCCTGCCCTTAAAAACATCAGTTCTGTGGAAATTTTATTTTTCCTTGCTGGTTTACATTGGTAATAAAACTCTTAGGGTAAAGCATTTTTTTATTCACCTTGGTGTCATATACTTTTATGTCTGTATAGAAATGATAAATAATAATAACTCTCAAGCCAAATTACTCAACTTCCTTAATGAATGCTTTAATGTCCCTCAAGAGAATACATTATTTTGTCCCTTGATAGTGGTGGAGATAAAATAATGTAAAATTATCACTAATGCTATTTTAAGATTTACTAATGAATCTTCAGAGGTACTGTGTTTCTCCACTAAAGCAGAATTTCTAGAAAAAAAACAAGACTAATGTTTCAATGGAGCCCTGGTGGCACTGTGGTTAACCTTTCAGCTGCTAACCAAAAGGTTGGCCTTTGGAATCCGCCAACTACTCCCTAGAAACCCTATGGGGCAGTTGTACTCTGTTCTATAAGGTTGCTATGAGTCAGAATTGACTCTACGGCAATTTTCTTTTTAAAGTTTTAATAGTAATCATTTTACAAATATATTTCAATAACTGTATAATTATGGTTCACATATCAGATAGAACATATCCTTTATAACATCCTTTTCCCAGGGAAAAAACAAGTTCAGTAATATGCGCAATTTTCTTTTGTCCTTTGCTGGCTTCTGAGTAAACTGAAACTTACCAGACCTCTATGAAACCACTGTAGCCTAAAAAATGGTATAAACAATAAAGCCTAGGAAGACAGAAGTCATCATAGGAAACTAGGAATTGGATTCTTTATAGCATTCTGGAAAGGCAAGTTCAACAGAAGATAATACAAGATCATGCTTACAATTTATTTGCAAAAATGGCCGGAAAACTGTTTTTTTTCTTCTTATACAAGAACTCATTTTATCCCCCATTTCTTCTGAGGAAAGAAGGTTCACACTCTAAAAATAATATTGCTATTTCAAAGTCATAGAATTATATACACACATTGTACCAGTGTCAATTTTCTGGTTTTGATATCATACTATATTTCTGTAAGATGTAATGAATGAGGGGAAACTGGATAAAGGGTACACAGGACTTCTCTGTACTATTTTTGAAATTTCCCATGAATCTATAAGTATTCCAAGATTAAAAGTTAAAAGAAAAGGGGAAAAAAAGATACTGCAGTTGCTCATTCAGCTTGTTGTACTGAGATTATAATTTAATAACTTTCATTTCTTATGCATCCTTCTTTATTATGCCTGCTATTTGAGTTGTCTATAAAATTACTACAATTTTTACTTTATACCAGTTTTGTATTAAACCTTGGGAAAGTTTAGACAGCATTATTTTTTATTAAATAACAGAGACATGGGTAATTATCTCATTCTCAAAGAAACAAACAACACAAAACCTTTAATTTTCTGAATTGAATTTAATCTGTATCAAAATTGTCTTAATATGAGATCCAGTATTAAATCCCTAAGTCACAAAATTCTGTAAGTACTTCTATCATTCCTTTATTTCTTTGCTCATTACGGTTCTTAAAAATGTATAATTTTGAACTAGTTCCTTAAGTTCTTTATATTTTTTATGGCATTTTGCCTGTATTATTATTTCAGGAATTTTCTGAAAAGTTACATTTTACTTAAAATTTAGATTATCTCCAATATAAACCCAGATGGATTTTTTAAAATGAATTTTGGCTCCAACTTATTTTTGTAGTGATTTTAGACTAATTCAGAATACAAGATATCTAATGTATAGGTTTGTGTCTGACCACATATATCCATTTTATTTATAATTCCCAAAACATGATCAGTGATGAAACACAGGTAATATTAACCTACTTAAATATTACCTGGAGCTTTATAAATTTCAAACATTCTTTATTAGATGAATATTTTAAGTGAAGAGTGATGATTAAATGTTTCACTAAGTGCAGAATATTAAGGGTTAAACATGGGCAATATGCAATCTATTATCTACATGTGTATGTAGAGAGAAACAGTCTCACCTACTTTAAATAATGATTGGTGAGTATTTTTAAGTAAATATGTCAATCCTGATTCATAATTTTTCAGCAAATTCTTTTCATCTTGTTTACAAAATTACTCCCTAACCAGGTTTTTGTTTGTTTTGTTTTATAACATGCAGACTCTCTTACTGAATAGATAACTTGATTAATTAAAAGTTTCTGATTCACCATAGTGCTAAATGTACGCTTTAGATGTGAGTTTTAAATTTTAAGTGATAGAAATTACCGTTTTTATACCTAGTGAAGTCAAACATATTAATAAAAATGAAAATGTAGTTTGTTAGATTATTTGGACTCTCATATTTAAAAATTTTCACTAGAGCCATTTACTTTTCTAGGTGCTTGAAATATATCAGTGAAAAAATAAGACTGAGATTATCTGTTCTCATGTAGCCTGCATTCTAGTAGGCAGGGGAAACAGAATAAATAATAAAATTGAAATGTATATTAGCAAGTGCTAACTTAACGTGGGTGGAGCCCTGGTGGTACAGTGGTTAAGAGCTATGGCCGCTAACCAAAATGTAGGCAGTTCGAATCCACCAGCCAGTCCTTGGAAGCCCTATGGGGTAGTTCTACTCTGCCCTATAGAGTCCTTATGAGTTGGAATACGTTCTATGGCAACGAGGTTTTAACTTACATGGAAAAAATTAAAAGTAGAGCAGGATAATAGGAATCATGAGTGAGGGGGAAGCTAGGTTGCTGCATTAAATATAGTGGTCAGGGTAGATCTCTTTGAAAGGGTACATTGAAGCAAAAACAGAAGGAGGTGGGTGAGTTAGCCTAAGCATATGTCTAAGGCAAGAGCACTCCTGGCAGAGGAAACAGATATAGCAGAGCCTGGAGGTGGGAGTGTACCTAGTTTATCTGTGCTATAACAAGGCTGCTGGTGTGGCTGGAGCTGAGAGAGCCAGGCCTAAGGTACACGCAGTACATACCCAAACCAAACCCATTGCCGTAGAGTCGATTCTGACTCATAGCGACCCTATAGTGACCCTATAGGACAGAGTAGAACTGCCCCACAGGGTTTCCAGGAGCAGTTGGTGGATTCGAACTGCTAGTCTTTTGGTTAGTAGCCATAGCTCTTAACCACTGTGCCACCAGGGCTCCATGCAGTACATAATTAATGAGAAAACAGATTATGTAGAATTTTATAGGGCAATTTACATTATTTGTTTTTACTGTGAAAGAAATGTGGAGTCAATGCAGGGTTGTGAGCAGAGGGGTGTCATGATCAATTTATATTTAAAGAATTACTCTGGTTATTGAGATTAGACTGTGTGTCTGGGAAATGTGGAGAGGTAAAGAATAGACACGAGAGGCTTGTTTGGCTATGCTTGCGTTAATCCAGGTAAGAGACGTTAGAGGATAAGAACAATGGAGGGGATAAGACGTGGTCAGAAACCTGGCATATTTTGAAAGCAAGCCAACAGGATTTCTTGATAGATTATATGTGCAGAGTGAAAGGAGAGGAGTCAGTACTGCTCTGAGGTTTCTGGGAGACAAGTAACAAAAATATGTGAAGGAGAAGAAAGTGAACTGCATCAAATGCTGGAAGTGAAATGAGAAAATGAGATTAGAACATCTAATTGATCACAGTCATATGTTGGTGATATTAACACACATGCTCTTAAACTTTTCTATTTCAAAAATTGTATTTTAAATTAATTAGATCATATTTTAACACAGCAAAAAAAAAATTGTAAAAAGAAAATATTTTAGTGGCATACTTCTACACAGAGTTATCCCATCTAAAATCCAAAACCTTTCATTAAGGCCGTTTAAATTTGGAACATGAATTTTGTCTTTGTTGTTGTTGTTGTTAGGTACCATCAAGTCGATTCAGACTCGTAGCGACCCTATGTAAAAGAGAACGAAACATTGTCTGGTCCTGTGCCATCCTCATGATTATTGGTATGTTTGAGCCCATCGTTGCAGCCACTGTATTAATCCATCTCACTGAGGGTCCTCTCTTTTACTGATGTCCTTCTCCAGAGACTGGTCTCTCCGGATAACATGTCTAAAGTTCATGAGACGAAGTCTTGCCATCCTCTCTTCTAATGAGCATTCTGGTTGTACTTCTTCCAATACAGACATGTTCATTCTTCTGGCAGTCCATGGTATATTCAATATTCTTCACCAACACCGTAATTCAAAGGCATCAATTCTTCTTTGATCTTCATTATTCATTGTCCAACTTTTGCATGCATATGAGGTGATTGAGAATACCATGGCTTAGGTCAGGCAGACCTTAGTCTCAAAGTGATATCTTTGCTTTTCAACAACTGAAAGAGCTCTTTTGCAGCAGACTTGCCCAATGCAATACATCATTTGAATTCTTGATTGCTGCTTCCATAGGGGTTGATTGTGGATCCAAGTAAAATGAAATTCTTGACAAGTTCAATATTTTCTCCATTTATCATTAAGTTGTTTATTGGTCCAGTTGTGGGGATTTTTGTTTTCTTTAAATTGAGGTGTAATCCATACAGAAGGCTGTAGTCTTTGATCTTCATCAATAAGTACTTCAAGTCCTCTTCACTTTCAGCAAACAAGGTTGTGTCATCTGCATATCTCAGGCTGCTAATAAGTCTTCCTCCAATCCTGATGCCATATTCTTTTCCATATAGTCCAGCTTCTAGGATTTTTTGCTAAGCTTACAGATTGAATAGGTATGTGAAAGGATACAACCCTGATGCACAACTTTCTTGATTTTAAATGACACTGTACCTCCTGTTCTGTTTGAACTACTGCCTCTTGGTCTATGTACAGGTTCTCGTGAGCACAAATAATTGTTCTTGAATTCCCATTCTTCACTACGTTATCCATAATTTTTTATGATCTACACAGTTGAATGCTTTGTATAGTCAAGAAAACACAGGTAAATATCTTTCTGTAGTCTCTGCTTTTAGCCAAGATCCATCTGACATTGGCAATGATATACCTTGTTTCACATCCTCTTCTGAATTTGGCTTGAATTTCTGGCAGCTCCCTGTTGATAAACTCCTGCAACCTTTTTTAAATTATCTTCAGCAAAATTTTTCTTGCATGTAATATTAATGATGTTGTTTGATTATTTCCTCATTTTGTTGGATCACCTTTGGAATGGACACAAATATCCAAATATACAGGAACTCTGGTGGTGTAGTGGTTAAGAGCTTAGCTGCTAACCAAAAGGTCAGCAGTTCAAACCACTAGCCTCTCGCTGGAAACCCTAGGGGGCAGTTCTGCTGTGTCCTATAGGGTTGCTATGAGTCAGAAGCAACTTAACGGCACCTAACAACAATAACAACTTCCAGTCGGTTGGCCAGGCAGCTGTCTTCCAAATTTCTTGGCATCAATGAGTGAGTACTTCCAGTGCTGTATCCATTTCTTGAAACATTTCTAGTGGTATTCCCTCAATTCCTAGAGTGTTGTTTTTCCCCAGTGCCTTCAGTGCAGCTTGGACTTCTTTGTTCACCACCATCGATTCTTGATCATATGCTACCTCCTGAAATGGTCTTTAGAATCAGTAATTTCCATGTGATGTAGAAAGTATAAATGATAAAGTCATTGCTAGCAAAACCCCAGCTTGGATGTGGTAATGTACAATATTTATTTTATGGTATATTTTATTTTGATCATATATACAGAATTTCATAGATATAATAAAATATCTCTCTTTGCCCTCAGATTAATATAATAGAAAAAAATCTCTAGCAAAAAAAAGAAAAAAATTGGAATCAAGTTAAGTATGGGAAAATATTTTTATTAAAGTACTCTTTTGTTAAAACTTTTAGTAAAGGTCAACTAGAAAATGAAGTAAAAGTAATTAGAGTGGAGTCACTAAATCAATAATATTTCAATGTCAAAAGTAATAATTAGAAGAAATTTTAATGTAAGACATCAGTAGAAAGACTTCTTATATTGAGAACTGTAACATTTAAAATAAAATTTAAAAATATCAAATGACTGATGGAGTAATTAGGAAAAATGTAATCATATTTGAACGCATACATTATACTGCAGGTGTGAAATTCAGACTACACTGAAATCATTAAAATGACTTTTCTTTTTGAAGTTAATTAAAAAAGGCTATTGAATTTGAGAAAAAATTGTCAATATACAGAAAATAGTATAAAACTGTAAAGTGCAATTATATCCCCCTTTTTTCAGATAAGTGTGATTTCAATTTGTTCTTCACATTCAACAACAGTGTTATATTTTGCTCTTCTCATCCACGTATATATAACTCCAAGGTTTGCTTTGAAACTACACTGAGATGTTAAGAGAAACAATTAATGTCCATGAAACCTCTCTCCCTTTAGCCATACAAAACACTGCCATTTTAGAAGACAGAAGTAAAACAGAAGAATATTTTTACAGAGCTCACGTATTCTCCTTGTTTTAAAGTAAAATATTTTCAATATATTTTGGACTTATTGGGTTTACCTTGAATTTTTGAAAAGTGCTTGTTTTAATGCTATACCTAGAAAAACCTGTCCTCAGTTTTTTCTTGGCTAAAGCTTTCTTGTTTTCCTTCCCTCCTTCCTTCCTTCCTTTCTTCCTTCCTTCTTTCCTTTCTTTCTAAGATGTCTTTGTGTCTTCTATTAGTCCACAGGATTTTTTCTCCAGAATAACCTTTTAAGTGATAATAATTTCTGAGAATAAGCTTATTTCATGGGTCAAAGTAACATATTTATAATCCACCCTTGCACATTGTATAAGTCATATTATAAACCAACATTTTTTGTATTTTTGCATCCAAATTGGGTTTATAAATCAAAAGGTTAAAATTTCATTTTAAAAAGTGAAGAGACAAGTACTAAGAAATTCTTATTCTACCTCCATATCTGCATTTGTCAATGGCAAAAGTTACTACTGAGAACTTTAGTTTTCTCACTATAAATAATTTATAAGTTACCTGTACAGAGAGATGGACAAAGACAGACATAATGGAATCCACCATCTCTTAGCTCATCTGGAGCATTGCACAATCAGATACCCTCTCTCTCTTTAATCTTCATTCTATCATTTTTACCTGCATCTTTATCTATCCTTTAAGAAAATGATTAAACTTCTCTTGATTCTCTGTTCTT
>NW_004443972.1:20377846-20379265 GCF_000243295.1 Trichechus manatus latirostris | reverse complement strand
ATTTTCATCAAAAAAAAAAAGGTCAAGAAGGGAGAGGGTTGACATGTTGTGGGGTTGTTAACCAATGTCATAAAACAATATGTGTACTACTGTTTAATGAGAAACTATTTGTTCTGTAAACCTTCACTTGAAGTACAATTAAAAAAAAAAAAAGAATAGATTTATCACATTGAACACTAATGACCGAAGACCGGATGAGTTGTGGAATGACATCAAGGACATCGTACATGAAGAAAGCAAAAGGTTCATTAAAAAGACTAGAAGGAAAGAAAAGACCAAAATGGATGCAGAAGGTACTCTGAAAGTTGCTCTTGAAAGACGAGAGTAGCTAAAGAGAAAGGAAGAAACGATGAAGTAAAAGAGCTGAACAGAAAATTTCAAAGGGCAGCTCGAGAAAACAAAGTAAAATATTATAATGACATGTGCAAAGACCTGGAGATAGAAAACCAAAAAGGAAGACACACTTGGCATTTCTCAAGTTGAAAGAACTGAAGAAAAATAATTCAATACTCAAGTTGCAATATTGAAGGATTCTACAGGGAAAATATTAAATGATGCAGGAAGCATCAAAAGAAGATGGAAGGAATACACAGAGTCACTATACAAAAAAGAATTGGTTAATGTTTAACCATTTGAGGAGATAGCATATGATCAGGAACTGATGGTACAGAAGGAAGAAGTCCAAGCTGTATTGAAGTCATTGGCGAAAAACAAGGCTCCAGTATTAAAGGAATACCAATTGAGATGTTTCAACAAATGGATGCAGCACTGGAAGTGCTCACTCATCTATGCCAAGAAATTTGGAATACTGCTATCTGGTCAACCTGGTAGAGACTGGAAGAGATCCATAGTTATTTCTATACCCAAGAAAGGAGGTCCAATCAAATGTGGAAATTATCGAACAAGATCATTAATATCACACTCAAGTAAAATTTTGCTGAAGATCATTCAAGAGTGGTTTCAGCAGTAGAATTGACAGGGAACTGCCAGAAATTCAAGCCAGATTCAAAAGAGGACATGGAACCAGGGATATCATTGCTGATGCCAGATGGATCCTGGCTAAAAGCACAGAGTACCATAAAAATATTGACTTATGTTTTATATAGACTATGCAAAGGAGTTGGATTGTGTGGATCATAACAAATTATGGATATCATTGCAAAGAATGGGAATTTTAGAACACTTAATTGTGCTCATGAGGAACCTGTACATAGATCAAGAGGCAGTCGTTCGAGCAGAACAAGGGGATGCTGTGTATTTTAAAGTCAGGAAAGGTGTAAATCATGGTAGTCTCCTTTCACCATACTTATTCAATCTGCATGCTGAGCAAATAATCTGAGAAACCAGACTGCATGAAGAAGAACTTGGCATCAGGATTGGAGGAAGACTCATTAACAACCTGAGATATGCAGATGACAC
>NW_004443972.1:20374388-20376842 GCF_000243295.1 Trichechus manatus latirostris | reverse complement strand
AAATGCAGTTCTCAGGGGTGACAATCTTTACTCTTTGGGCTAAATTGTAACTTAGTTTTAAGGTGACTTCAGGGGATAGTTTTCAATTCAAGGTTTGAAGATCATCTCAAGGCCATAGTCTCAGGGAGTCCTCTAGCCTATATAGGTCCAGTATGAAAATTTGGACTTTTTAGTTAAAGGATAGAATAAAAATAATAAAAGACTATTTCCCCTAAACTGGACTACTGGAGTCTTCTTCATGAAAATCATTTTTCATGCCATACCACCACATTTTAGACTTTGCTGATTAAAGGCAATTCCATAATTGCCTTTCTGTTCATCTTCTCATTTGTGATAATATATACTTCTTGGATAGAACCCTACATTTAAGTTTTTTGTGTATATGTCTGTATTATCTCTGATTTTTAAGGGCAAATTCTGATGTTAGTAGGTGGTATGATTCTGGCTCTTTGTCATCCAGGAATCTTCAACTCCATTGGTACTCACTTTTTTTTTTTTTAAATTAAACTTAACATTGCCTTCGAGTAGTGCTGTCATTGCCATTATCGACATCATTATGTAACCAACGTTCATGTGCTGCTGTGCTGCATAGGTTTCTCGGGAGTTGCACATGCATTATCTCATTTAATTTTTAAAGTGGTCTGGGGAACTAAGCATTTTGAGGATTAATATACTTGGCTGTGTTCCACTGGCTAATTTGGAATGCTATATTCATGTACCATCTGTGAACAGAGTAAAAACATTCTGTCAAAACTGCCAGTTCATTGATGTTTTTACTTTCTACTTTCACAATGTATTGCCATGTGGGAAAGTGAAGTACATAATTGCTGATAAAAGAAGAGGAAATAAAGAATATTGTGTAATACAGAGGAGTTTAGTATTTCAATATTTGACCACAATTTCTGGAAAATAAATAAATACTAATATTCATGATAAACCTGGAGAATAATCCATAGATTCAGGTGCCTCAAAGTTTCTTAACAGGACCCTATAAACACTAAGAAAAGTCTGTTTGGTTTAAACAATGCAAACAACAATTCACACACATTAAGTATAGTTTCAGAAAAAAAAAATCAAATGACCTAATTTCCAAAGTTTTTCAATTATATGACCATTTCAATAGAAGACAATTCGTTACCCATTCTTTGCATTATTTTCATGTTTTGGATGCATTTTCATCGGTGGCTCTGATAACTCCTCTAAACAAATGGCAAGCATTTGGGAAAAAACACACTGAAATTTAAATAATAAAAATGTGTTCATCACCCATCTTTTTGAACAGGTGGAATTGCACTTAAATGTTGTTTTTATTAATCATTCAGCTGTAATAACCATTACTCCTACATGCTTAGCCCAATATTAACTGTAAGAAAATATACTTTTTCACTATGTTGTTTTTGTGTGCCATCAAGTCGATTTCAACTCATAGTGACCCAATGTGACAGAGTAGAACTGCCCCATAGGGTTTCCTAGACTGTAATCTTTACGGGAGCAGATAGCCAAGTCTTTTCTCTTGAGGAGTGGCTGGTGGATTCAAACTGCTGATCTTTGGTTGGCAGCTGAGCATTTAACCATTGTGCCAGAAATAACATTTTATGTAATTCACATTTTTATATTTACTTTTGATTTTTAATCATATAATAGTTAAATATGTGGTTGCTTTGTTTTACAACAAGTTTCTATTATTTATTTTCTGATTATGAACATATTACTCATGATAACTTTGCAAAATACAGGAAACTATTAAAAGTATTCTACAATACTTAATGTAGAGATAACTACTTTTAACATTTTTGTTTTTCTCTCTCCACACACACGTTTGTTTAGTATTTATTTTATTATTTTATGTAAATACTTTCTTTTACTAACAATCCCAAGTCATTAAAGATTTCAAATTGATTTTTATAAAATTATTTAATACAATATTATATTGAAGTATCATTTTTCTATTGTTTTATACATCGTATTTAACCATTCTGATATTTTTGGATATTTAAGTAGTAGCTTTCCTTTTTATGCTTATTGTAAGCAGTGCTTCTATGAAAATTTATGTTCATTAAATTTTGAAAATTTTTGTTATGTTTTTGCATATAATACAGTCGTGAAATTTCATATTTACTAAGCTGTTGTAACCCATTATATTTTTATATGCTACCAGAAAACAACTGGAAAATGAAACTAAAAAAAAAAAATCATGCACAATAGACTTAAAATGTATAAAATACTGAAGAATAAATTTAACGAAAAATGTGGGAGACCTCTACATTGACAATGTAGTATTGGTGAAGTAATAGACCCATAAATCAATGGAACAGAATAGGATTCAGACATAGACCCACACAAATGTGGCCATTTGATTTTGTACAAAGGTGCAAAAGAAATTCAATTGAGAAAACAGTCTTTTCAATAAATGGTGTTGGAACAATTGGTCATCAATATGCAAAAATATGAATC
>NW_004443972.1:20370857-20372494 GCF_000243295.1 Trichechus manatus latirostris | reverse complement strand
CCAAGTCCAAAGATGAAGAAACTAAAGATTTTAACCAACTTCTGCAGTCTGAAATTGATCAAATATGCAATCAAGATGCATTGATAACTACTATGCGATTGGAATGCAAAAGTTGGAAACAAAGAAGAATTGGTAGTTGTAAAATATGGCCTTGTTGATAGAAAAGATGCTGGAAATCACATGCTAGAATTTTGCAAGACCAAGGACTTATTCACTGAAAATACCTTTTTTCACCAATGTAAACAGTGACTATACACAAGTACCTTGCCTGATGGAATACATAGGAATCAAATCGACTACATATGTGGGAAGAGACAATGGAGAAGCTCAATATCATCAGTGAGAACAAGGCCAGGGGCAGACTACGGAACAGACCATCAATTGCTCATATGCAGTTCATATTGAAGCTGAAGAAAAAACAAGTCCACGAGAGCTAAAGTACAACCTTGAGTATATCCCACCTGAATTTATAGACCATCTTAAGAATAGATTTGACGCGTTGAACACTGATGACTGAAGACCAAGCAAATTGTAGAATGACATGAAGGATATCATACATGAAGAAGAAAGCAAAAGGTCATTAAAAAGACAGGAAAGAAAGAAAAGACCAAAATGGATGTCAGAAGAGACTCTGAAACTTGCTCTTCAGCATAAAGTAGCTAAAGCAAAGGGAAGAAATGATGAAGTAAAAGGGCTGAACGGAAGATTTCAAAGGGCTGCTTGAGAAAACAAAATAATATAATGAAACATGCAAAGACTTGGAGTTAGAAAACTAAAAGGGAAGAATACGCTCAGCATTTCTCAAGCTGAAACAACTTTGGAAAATATTCAAGCCTCAAGTTACAGTACTGAAGGATTCTGTGGGCAAAATATTGAATGATGCAGAAAGCATCAAAAGAAGATGGAAGGAATATACAGAGTCATTTTACCAAAAAGAATTAGTCGACGTTTAACCATTTCGGGAGGTAGCATATGATGAAGAACCAATGATATTGAAGGAAGAATTCCCAGCTGCACTGAAGGCATTAGTGAAAAACAAGGCTTCAGGGATTGACAGAATACTAATTGAGATGTTTCAACAAACGAACGCAGCATTGGAAGCACTCACTTGTCATGCCAAGAAATTTGAAAGACAGCTACCTGAATAACTGACTGGAATAGACCCATATTAGTGCCCATTCTGAAGAAAGGTGATCCAAGAGAATGCAGAAATTATCAAACAATATCATTAATATCACTTGCAAGTAAAATTTTGCTGAAGGTCTTTCAAAAGTGGTTGCAGCAGTACATCAACAGGGAACTGCCAGAAATTCAAGCCGGATTCAGAAAAGGATGTGGAATGAGGGATGTTATTGCTGATGTCAGGTGGATCTTGAATGAAAGCAGAGAATACCAGAACGATATTTACCTGTTTTTTTATTGATTATGCAAAGGCATTTGATAACAAATTATGGATAACATATTGAAGAATGGAAATTCCAGAACACTTAATTGTGCATATGTGGAACCTGTTCATAGCCCAAGAGGTAGTCACTGGAATGGAACAAGGGAATACTGAGTGGTTTAAAATCAAGAAGGTGTGTGTCAGTGTTGTATCTGTTCACCATTCTTATTCAGTCTGTATGCTGAGGAAATAA
>NW_004443972.1:20368746-20370622 GCF_000243295.1 Trichechus manatus latirostris | reverse complement strand
ACATAAAGAAAATAAAAATCCTCATAACTGGATCAATAAGCAACATAAATGGAGAAAAGATTGACATTGTCAAGGACTTCATTTTACTTGGATCCACAATCAACACCCATGGAAGCAGCAGTCAAGAAATAAAACAATATATCGCATTGGACAAATCTACTGCATAAGACCTCTTCAAAGTATGAAAAAGCAAAGATATCACTTTGAGGACTACGGTGTGTCTGACCCAAGCCATGGTATTTTCAATCACCTCATATGCATGTGAAAGCTGGACAATGAATAAGCTTGACGGAAGAAGAATTGATGCCTTTGATTTATGGTGTTGGTGAAGCATATTGATTACACCATTGACTGTCAGAAGAATGAACAAATCTGTCTTGGAAGAAGTACAGCCAGATTGCTCCTTAGAAGGAAGGATAGTGAAATTTCCTGTCACGTACTTTGGACATGTTATCAAGGGACCGGTCCCTGGAGAAGGACATCATGCTTGGTAAAGTAGAGGGTCAACAAAAAAAGAGGAAGACCCTCAATGAAATGGATTGACACAGTGGCTGTAACTATGGTCTCAAACATAGCAATGATTGCGCAGATTGTGCAAGACTGAGCAGTGTTCCTTTCTGTTGTACATAAGGTCTCTATGAGTCAGAACCCACTTGACTGCACCTAACAGCAACATATTTTACAGATTTTGTTGATTAGTGAAATATACCATATGTATACTAAGAGATAACTGAAAATCAGAAGAAACTATTTTCAAACTCTGTAATTGACTGGGAATATCTAGAATATAGACTGGATGCCTGTATACGGGGATGAAAAATATAAGAAACTCAATAGAAAAACAAGCAGAGGTTATGAAAAACCAATTTACAGAATGTTAAGCATAAATACCTATTAAGGATATTAAGAGATAACCATACTTGCCACTAGATATAAACCCTGTTGCTGTTGAGTCGATTCTGACTCGTAGCAACCCTATAGGACAGAGTAGAACTGTCCCATAGGGTTTCCAAGGAGCAGTTGGTGGATTTGAACTGCTGACCTTTTGGTTAGGAGCTGAACTCTTAACCACTATGCCAAAAATGTAAACTATAACTCTAATGAGATTCTATTTTATACCCACAAGCTTGACAAGTATTAGAAAGTTGAGTAATACCTAGTACTGCTGATTATGTGAAGAAATGCACAGCTTAAGGTGATATACGTGGGTGAAGATAATTTTGAAGAATGGTCTGCAGTATTTTGGGAAATAAAATATGCCTATAATCTTTAACACAATTCAATTCCTGAGCATCTACTCCAAATAAATTTTTCCAGTGCTTCATAAAGATGTGAAAGTAATCTCATTCATCACAACCAGCTGTCATTAAGTGTAAAACAAATAATTGCAATGACTTGGTTGTCCATAAATAAAGGAAATAAAAAAAAAAGCAAAATTGCTGTATATTCTTCTAATGAAGTGGTATAAAGTGGACAGAAGCTATGAAGTAGAAACATGAACGTATTTTTACAACATAAATGGTGAAAAAACAAAATTTTATAGCACCATCTCTAAGTATCTATGTATCTATCATTTAGCATCTGTCAATATCTTGATATACCAATCCTCCCAATTTCTGAAGTACATGTATGGAATTTACAGCCATACATAAATGTACAGAAGATAGATTGAAAGGACATATATTAAGTGTTTGGGAGTGGGTAATTTGTGGGGCAGGCTATTGTAGTGGTAATGACATGAATGACTTTCATAATGGAGGAATGAAGGGAGAAAATATACTTAAATTTAAAAATTAACAAAAGAGGGGCCTTACTTGGACTAATGCTGACAACCTGTAATAAACTGTTATGAAATATAAAATTCTTTCTATGCAAA
>NW_004443972.1:20367020-20367993 GCF_000243295.1 Trichechus manatus latirostris | reverse complement strand
TTTTAATCTTTTTTTTTTTACTTTGCTTAGACTTGTTCTGTTCTATTCTAACTTATTGACTAAAATGTTTATTTCTCTTCTTAGAGGAACAATACAAGACTTTCAGACCATGAATCTACTTGTGAGTAAAACTTTGACCACACCATGAGATTTTGCTAAGTAGTACTTTCATCTTGTTTTTTTCCTAAAAATAATTTTTCAATACTATGTATTCAGTGCATGCTCATTGTGGCAAAGTTACAAAATTCAGATAGAAATAAAGAAACCTTTCTTTATGATCTTACAACTCAGAGATAAACCATAGTTAGTAATAAAAGCATTTAAAGTTAGTAGTTGTAAATGGTTAACCACTTGACTACTAGCCTAAAGGTTGGCAATTCCAACCCACCTAGAGGTGACTGGAAGCCAACAGGCTTGGCAATCTGCTTCCAGAAGATCACAGCCTTTAAAACTCTATAGAGCAATTCTGCTTTGCACACATGGGGTCACAATGAGTCGTAATCAAGTTGACAGCAACTAACAACAATAGCAACAACAAACATACCAATTATCATGAAGATGGCACCAGACTGGGCGACATTTACTTCTATTATATATAAAGTTGCCATGAGTCAGAGTCCACCCAGCGGCAACTCACAACATCCACAATGGATACTTTCACAAAGGCAGATTTATGTCTCTATGTCATATTGTGTCATTATTTTATAACTATTTTGCAATTGCCTTGTACTGTCTCATTTGAGAGTTATTAATGAGTGTGTATTCATTTCCCTGGTGGCACAGTAGTTAAGCACTTGGCTTCATCGAAAATCAGCAGTTTGAGCCCACCAGTCACTACTCAGGAGAAAGATGTGGCAGCCTGCTTCCATAAAGATTTACAACTTGGAAACCCTATGGTTTCCTACCCTGTCCTGTAAGGTTGCTGTGAGTTGGAATGGACTCAAAGGCAATGGGTTTGGTTTGTATTCATGTC
>NW_004443972.1:20361938-20363098 GCF_000243295.1 Trichechus manatus latirostris | reverse complement strand
GAAAGATAATTTCAGATATGTGAGTTCTGAAAAAATTTACCACCCAAATTTCCTTTCTTAGGACCTGAGGAAGTGAGTAAACCAAGAAAGAGGAAGAAATGGGATCCAGAAAACAATGACTCCATCTCAAGAAAAGGTAAACAGAAGCCCCCGGGGTGATGGTGAAAGGAGACAACAAAATGAGAGCTGCGCTCCAGGAGCAGAGAGCAGGTCAGAAAATCCAGGAGACTTATACTTAAGATGAGGAATTTGATAGGACTCACGATGTATTTTGGACATATTGGGAGAAAATGCAGACAACTGAGTTGGGGGCTGAATTAGTGGGAAAGAGAACATCAACTAATGTAAAAAAAGATAAATATTACTTTCAAAGTAGACTAAAAGTTGTGCTCCAAAGACAAATTAATACTGATTTATTACGTTGCTCATGTAGTAATAGTGCTTTTTTTTTTTTTTATCTTACTTGTGGCCATTGAGTCAATTCCAACTTATGGCGACCTTATGTATAACAGAATAAAATGCTGCCCAGTCCTGCACCATCTTCATGATCTCTCATACGTTTGAGTCCATTGTTGAGACTATTGTTCCAATCCATCTAACTGAGTTTGCCTCATTTTCACTGACTCTCTACCAAACATGACGTCTTTTTCTAGCTATTGGTTTTTCCTGATGAATAATGTTTATATAATAATAATCTAAACATTGAATATTGATCTACCTAAAACTATTTACAAAAAGTATTGAGAGGATGGGTGAATCCAATATGTTTCAGATGTAGAAATAATTTTGGAGGTATAGTTTTGGAGATAACACAATTTTTTGATGGCTGGGCGCGGGGTGGGTAGTGTTTGACACATGGCTAAATTCTCCTCTTGTATACTGTGAATTCAATTAATAATTTCCAGACTAAAAAAACTGAGAATTAGATATATTGAACTTAACAAGATTTAAGGGTTGAAAGTTGTTGACTCTGGGGAATAGAAACCGTGACAGGGATTATAGGGACTTCTATTTCATGATAGGTCTTATAAAACTATTTAACTTAAAAAAATAGTAATTAATTTTAAAAAGAAATCTACAAGCAGAAATAGTTGATCACATAATTTCTAAGTTTTATATAAGATAAAATTATCATGAATATTATTCTGTCCAAACAACAC
>NW_004443972.1:20360052-20361096 GCF_000243295.1 Trichechus manatus latirostris | reverse complement strand
AGGGTTTTTGGCAATAAATAGTGTATGTCTGTAGACTCCAGTACAAAATAGTATCATGAATATTTTCAGTGAAACTTACAGTTCTTAAGAATTGGATAGCAGGTGCTTTTGTTTCAATTTCAAGTAACAGTTTGCTAATGACACATCACACTATCAGATTTTCTGTCCATGGCTTTATTGGCTGAAATAGTTACTAATATGACAAATAAATTAGCCTACAATGAGGAATGCCAACATTGAAGCACAGATGGTCTCCTCTAACTGACAATTTGAAGCATCAGATTTATCATGAAACAAAGGAAACTGTTTAGAACAAGGGTATTCTGGCCTATGGAGAAAAGAACGATAGGGAAAATAATGATTAATAGCAATGATAGCTTTATTTTTGTTCACATTTAAAGAAACCTTTGATTACAGAATCTGAAAAAAGAGTATTTTAAGTGCCATGTAAAGAATTTTAGTTCTTGATGGATCCACAAACTGAAGTGGTTTATCATGGTTTTATTATATTTGCATTTTCTAATTGTTTGCAGGGATTTAGCAATATGTGTGTATGTGCATATATATGTATTTATGTGTGTGTTGTAACAAAGCTAATTTCTGCATACCTATCTAGGAAAATGCCAGCAGGAAAGTTTGACATCAGCACCTGTGGGAAATAGCAACAAGAGCATTGTGGGTAATATGTCCTATGAAGGTTGGTGGTTGGTGGCAAAAATCAATTATATTCTTCACAAATAAATCCAGAGGGATGGAAGATGGCAAGTACAAATAATGTGTTAGTGTCTTTAAATAGAAATTACCCATAGACTAAGTAGCACCCAGCCATGACCCAATCGTGGAAAACAGCTGAAAGCTAAAATTAAAGTTGAGCCTATGAATATCAACCCTTACGCAAGTGAGTTCAATGAGTGCCAGAAATGAGTCCCATCCTAAGCCATTATTTATTCCTTTCTGTGGCCCATATTAATTGCCAGAAATCTGTTCCACAGAAGACACTGTATTTGCAAAAATGGTTTAAGAGATGTCAAGTTTTAGTATTCA
>NW_004443972.1:20357197-20358947 GCF_000243295.1 Trichechus manatus latirostris | reverse complement strand
CAACTCAAAATGAGAAGAAAGAGCTGAAAACATCCATTTGTAACAGAACATGGAATGTACGAAGTATGGATCTAGGAAAACTGAAAGTCGTCAAAAATGAAATGAGATGAATAAAGGTCCATATCCAAGGCATTAGTGACCTTAAATGGACTGGTATTGGCCATTTTGAATCAGACAATCATATGGTCTACTATGTTGACAATGACAAATTGAAGAGGAATGGCATAACATTCGTTGTCAAAAAGAACATTTCAAGATCTATCCTGAAGTGCAACACTGTCAGTGATAGGCTAATATTCATACGTTTACAAGGAAGACCAGTTAATATGACTATTATTCAAATTTATGCACCAACCACTAATGCCAAAGATGAAGAAACTGAAGATTTTTTACCAACTTCTGCATTCTGAAATTGATCAAAAACATGCAATCAAGATGCATTGATAATTACTGGTGATTAGAATGGGAGAGTTGAAAACAAGTATTGGTAGTTGGAAAATACCACCTTGGTGATAGAAACGATAATGGAGACTGCATGATAAAATTTTGCGAAACCAACGACTTATTCATTGCAAATACCTTTTTTCTAAAACGTAAATGGGAACTATACCCGTGGAATGCACCATATGGAATACACATGGATCAAATTAACTCCATCTGTGGAAGGAGACAATGGAGAAGCTCAATATCATCAGTTAGAACAAGGCCAGGGGCAGACTACAGAACAGATCATCCACAGACCATGCAAGTTCAAGTTGAAGCTAAAGAAAATTAAAATAAATCCAGAAGAGCCAAAATATGACCTTGAGTATATCCCACTTGAATTTAGAGACCATCTCAAGAATAGATTTGACACATTGAACACTAATGACTGAAGGCCAGATGAGTTGTGCGATGACATAAAGAACATCATACATGAAGAAAGCAAAAGGTCATTAAAAAGACAGGAAAGAAACAAAAGACCAAAACAGATGTCAGAAGAGACTCTGAAACTTGCTCATGAAGGTAGAGTAGCTAAAGTGAATGGAAGAAATGATAAAGTAAAAGAGCTAAACAGAAGATTTCAAAGGGCAGCTCAAGAAGACAAAGTAAAGTATTATAACACATGTGCAAAGACCTGGAGCTAGAAAACCAAAAGGGAAGAACACACTCGGCATTTCTCAAGCTGAAAGAACTGAAGAAAAAATTCCAGCCTTGAGGTGCAATATTGAAGCTAACTCTATGAGCAAGATATTGAGTGATGCAGGAAACACCAAGAGAAGATGGAAAGAATACACAGAGACACTGTACCAAAAAGAACTTGTCAATGTTCAACCATTTCAAGAGGTAGCGTATGATCAAGAACCGATGGTATTGAAGGAAGAAGTCTAAGCTGTACTGAAGGCATTGGCAAAAGACAAAGCTCCAGGATTGATGGAATATCAATTGAGATGTTTCAACAAATGGATGCAATACAGGACATGCTCACTCTTCTATGCCAACAAATTTGGAAGACAGCTACCTGGCCAACTAACTGAATGAGATCCACATTTTGCCCATTCCAAAGAAGGGTGATCCAACATAATGCAGAAATAATTGAAAAATATCATTAATATCACACATAAGTAAAGTTTTGCTGAAGATAATTCAAAAATGGCTGCAGTAGTACATTGACAGGGAGCTGCCAGAAATTCAAGCTGGATTCCGAAGAGGACGTGGAACAAAGGGTATCATTGCTGATGTGAGATGGATCTTGGCTAAAAGTAGAGAA
>NW_004443972.1:20353941-20355149 GCF_000243295.1 Trichechus manatus latirostris | reverse complement strand
AACTTGCCTATAACTGTGAAAGGTAGCAGCATCACCACGTTGCCTGGGTCTGTATCTCCATTTCTCTGCTTGAGAACTTTCTCCAAAACCAAGGGAAGTCTCTTATCTGAGAGCAGGCACAAGTGGGAAGTATTTTTAAAAGAGTTGATGCCTTGGGAGAAATGTAAATCAATGATGAATAGGAGTCAGTGACTAAATGTCCCAGTCTTTCAGTTTCTAGTAGAATGATCCTGTAATATGTTCCACAAAGTATCTTATAAGATCTTCAGTGAGATTGAGCACCAATTGATCAGAGTGGTAATTTGTTCATTTTCAGAATTTTTTATTGGGTTTTCTTCCTTCCCGGTCCCATTTCTTCACTGAGGTTTCCTAGGATCATCTCTCAAATTAGCAACAGCAAGTCTTTTCTCAGTGTCTGCTTTTGCAGGAACCCAAACTTAAGAACCAAAGTGTTTTGGTTTCCCTTGACTGTTGTTAATAGTCCCTTAATTACATTCTCTCCAAACTCTTCTTAAGTGTACCCTATTTTTCTTCCTGGGACTGTGGCTGAAGAGTTAATAAAGGTGAGATATGGAGAAAATTACTAAGACTCTTTATTTATACATTTTTTATTTCTGGGGAAAAAGATTTTTCAAAAAAATTTAGTCATCAGATGTAAGCTGTTGAGTTAACCGTATGTTTCATTTCTTGGCATATTATCATTTGTGTAAAAACACTGTATCTAAATATATACATCTATATATCTATCAAGCAGCCTGGTTGCACAGTGGTTAAGCACTTGGCTGCTAACCAAACAGTCAGTGGTTCAACCCACCAGCCACTCCTTAGAAGAAAGTTATGGCAGTCTGCGTCTGTAAAGATGTACAGCCTTGGAAACCCTATGGGACAGTTCTATTCTGTCCTATGGGGTCACTATGAGTCTGAATCGACTTGATGGCATACAACAAAATGTATATCTCATCTATATTGCCTGGTTTAAAAAATTATCAATATTTTGCAAGTGCTTTTTCATGTATAATTTTTCAATTTGCTGGAGCATTTTCAATCAAATTCCAAATGTCATATCATTTTACCAATAAATATTTCAGTATGCATCACCCCCAAAATAACTATTTTATATTTAATAACCTAGGAAACGAATATGTTTAGTTTGCATTTTTTATTTGAACATATTCTTGCAAAATATATATTATTATTTTTGGTGCATA
>NW_004443972.1:20352791-20353841 GCF_000243295.1 Trichechus manatus latirostris | reverse complement strand
TTGCCTATAACTGTGAAAGGTAGCAGCATCACCACGTTGCCTGGGTCTGTATCTCCATTTCTCTGCTTGAGAACTTTCTCCAAAACCAAGGGAAGGTTCTTATCTGAGAGCAGGCACAAGTGGGAAGTATTTTTAAGAGTTGATGCCTTGGGAGAAATGTAAATCAACGATGAATAGGAGTCAGTGAATAAATGTCCCAGTCTTTCAGTTTCTAGTAGAATGATCTTGTAATATGTTCCACAAAGTATCTTATAAGATCTTCAGGGAGATTGAGCACCAACTGATGAGAGTGTTAATTTGTTCATTTTCAGAATTTTTTATTGGGTTTTCTTCCTTCCCTGTCCCATTTCTTCACTGAGGTTTCCTAGGATCATCTCTCAAATTAACAACAGCAAGTCTTTTCTCAGTGTCTATTTTTGCAGGAACACGAACTTAAGAACCAAAGTGTTTTGGTTTCCCTTGACTGTTGTAAATAGTCCCTTAATTACATTCTCTCCAAACTCTTCTTAAGTGTACCCGATTTTTCTTCCTGGGACTGTGGCTGAAGAGTTAATAAAGGTGAGATATGGAGAAAATTACTAAGACTCTTTATACATTTTTTATTTCTGGGGAAAAAGATTTTTCAAAAAAATTTAGTCATCAGATGTAAGCTGTTGAGTTAACCATATGTTTCATTTCTTGGCATATCATCATTTGTGTAAAAACACTGTATCTAAATATATACATCTATATATCTATCAAGGAGCCTGGTGGCACAGTGGTTAAGCACTTGGCTGCTAACAAAAAGTCAGTGGTTCAACCCCACCAGCCACTCCTCGGAAGAAAGGTATGGCAGTCTGTTTCTGTAAAGATGTACAGCCTTGGAAACCCTATGGGACAGTTCTATTCTGTCCTAAGGGGTCACTATGAGTCTGAATCGACTTGATGGCACACAACAAAATGTATATCTCATCTGTATTGCCTGGTTTAAAAAATTATCAATATTTTGCAAGTGCTTTTTCATGTATAATTTTTCAATTTGCTGGAGCATTTTCAATCAAATTCCAAATG
>NW_004443972.1:20349016-20350036 GCF_000243295.1 Trichechus manatus latirostris | reverse complement strand
TTAATTTCTAAATATATTGGAAAATAAAGTTGTTTTTCTTTATTAATTTTGAATTGTGTTGCATTGTGGACAGCAAATGAATGCATCATATTGTCCTTTGGGATCTTTTGAGGCTGCCTTCATGACTGAGTATATAATCTATTTTTGTTAATGTTCTAGTTATGCTCAAAACAATGTGCATTCTTTATGTGTGGGTGTGGAGTTCTATATATAATCTGTTAACTCAAGATATTAATTGTTTTTCTTAACCTTCAATATCTCTGCATATAGTTTTGTCTAGTTGTTTTTTCTGGATCTGCATGGTATATGTTAAAATTTCCAACTACAATAATTTCTTTCTGTAGTTCCTTTAAGTTGCTTGATATATATTACGAAGCTTATAATTAACTTTATATATGTTAATATGTTCATTATGCTGTATATTCTTTTGGCTGTTCCTTTTATCAGAATACAGCATCTCCTTTTGTATTTATTATATTGTTTTGACTTAAGTTTGACATCATCATATATTAGGATTGCTAAACATTTTTTTGTTCGTATTTGTCTGGTACATTTTTTCTTATTATATTTCAACTTCTTGGTTAATGTGTCTTTGGATTTAGAGTGTGTCTTTTTAACCTCCTTCTTACTTTTTATATTGCTGAAATCTTTTTATAGTGAACTCATGTCTTTTCTTGTAAAAGTAATATAAATATTATTCTTTAAAAATATGTATCCAGTCAGCTCAGTATGTAAGTGGGTAAGGTTAAAACAAGAACAACAATAACATTACAAAACTAGTCAATAATCTAGGTTTGCAGCTTCATACAGTGAATTATTCAAAGAATATCCAGAATTTCACTTTAATTCATACTTTAGAGATTAAACTTGAATTATGGTATATATCCCAAGTTTCAAAAAAAAGATGTGCAAATATGAGTAAGGATCTGAACTTCCTTGACCCACTGGTTTAGCAATGCTAATGTAACTATTGAAAATAAGGGCTCTGTTAAAACCTCCCCTGTGAGATGTATGGTAGAA
>NW_004443972.1:20346280-20348067 GCF_000243295.1 Trichechus manatus latirostris | reverse complement strand
CATCTATTTGTGAAGTATTTACATTAAATATGGATGTCATATATAATATATTCATAGCTGAAAGCAGAAACTGCCACAGTGTCAGAAAGGAATCATTTAAAGGCCTTATTTCACAAAACATCTAAAACACTATAAAAAATTAATCTCAATGCAAAGGAACACAAATATGTGGTTGACATAGCTTTTTTTTTTAAAGGTATAGTTTTTTAAATGTAATTTTCAATGAACAGATCCATATGTACCATAATAAGAACATGATGTATGAGAGGAGGAGACTGTCTACATATAAAAATTCATGTAATTTTTACGCTATTGCAATTGAATGCGTTAGTTTCATTGCTTTAATTTGCTTGTATCATTGTTAATTATTTGACTATCTTTATTTAGTATAAGCCAAGCTAAACATGATAAGAGAGGGGACAAAAAAGATTTTTTTTTTTTTTTAAATGAAGGAATTCTTCTGATCAGGGAAGTACAGTTAATAAACTGGGAGAATCAGAGCATTAAGAGAATAGAAGATTTGGGGACATTAATATGATGACCCCTCATATTTGTTAAACACTTGACAGCTGTCTCATTAGTAAATGCTGACATTGTGGATTTCAGAGAGAGCATTTTCAGTGGACTGGTGCTGTTGGAACCCTGGTTATTGGGAGTTAAAAGATGAATGAATGGGTAAAAAACTAAGGCAAAGAGAAAGATTCTTATTTTAAGAAATTTGCAATTAAAGGAAGAGTATGCAGGAATGATAGCTGATGGGCAAAGAGATATCTTATTAAATTATGTTTTGATTCATAGGATAGCAGATATTGGAACATGATTATGGGTATAGGTAAATGAACAAATGAAGGAGTGAACTCGAAGGCATGAGAGATAGAGGGGAAACCAATAGAAGATGAAGTTGGATGAGAAAAGGATGATGTACTCCAACAGAGAAAGAGTAAAAGAGGAAAAAAATAAATGAATATAGAGCAACATTTTCAGGTTGGAATAGGAACATTGAGGATGTTCATTTTATAAGATTTTATAATTATTGGGGCAATGTCTCTCCTGAGAATGAATGAGAGAATGTTAAGAGGAATCTAAAGACTTCAAAGAGAGGAACCATTTGTAATTGGTGTTGTAGGAAATAGCATAGAAATTAAGGTCTGCTTGAAAGGCCAGTTAAACACCCAAATTATATTGGAATAAGTACACGCAGTTTAGTGAATTTCACAGCAATTCCTGGCAGAGAAGGAGCAGAGCTTAGAGAGACAGCTGGAGAAAATGAGAACCCCAGACGATGTAAAAACTGGGATGTGAAAGTAAACTATCAGAACCTCTATATCATTTTAGTTTTTAATCCCTGAGTGGTAACGGTTAAAGTTTTCAAGACTGAATCCAGCAACCTGGCCACTGAGGCAAGGCATTGGCTTTCTACAAAGTTCCATGGAAAGCAACTACAGCGCATTAGGCAATTTGATCGTTGTCAATGATAAGGCTTGAATACTAGCCTCACATTGTGCCAGGGAAGGGGCTGTTGTTTCAGCAGCCATGAAGGTTGCTATACTGTGTTTTTATGTTACAAAGCTTCAACTGCATGACTTGGAGTCCAGTCCCATAATCACGTCTGAGGAGGGGCTAGAGCTGGAAGCAGAAGGCTGGAGTCCAGGTCGGGCACATCATATTATTGTAGCCTGGCTCCTGATCATGCCAGTGGATGGACCAGTGTTTCTCTGATCTTGTAGTTTAAATGTTAAATCACAGCCCATGTCAGCCCTTGTCTGGAGTGTGATGTCTGCTTCTGA
>NW_004443972.1:20343716-20345051 GCF_000243295.1 Trichechus manatus latirostris | reverse complement strand
TAAGTTAATAAGTCTTTTGGTATTTTCCCCTCACTCTAAGATGTCAAACAGCAAGTAGATATTGCCAGATTGCAGATTTTTCTCTGGAATTGTTTGTCATAACAGAAGACAGACAACTAAAACCACAAAAATCAGCTTAAAGTAGCTTTTCTCTGTTTCTAATAGAGGTTTGCAAAGAATTATCGAAATGGTATCAAAAAGGTCTCCTAAATGGGAAATGTAAATCTTCACTTTATGAGAAAATCTACATGGATTTTTCCGGGTTGTCTGGATTGCAGGTGATGCTAATAGCATATAAAACTCTCATTCCAGATGGACTTAAATCTGAACTAAACATCTGGTTCAGCCAGTATGAGTTATAGTTTTCAATCTTAGATGATCAGAAAATTTAGCGACATTTGGTTTCACTCACTTCTTATAGGTGCCTAAATTGTGATAACTTCTAGTTGATAATTGTCAAAAGTTTGAAATTGCAATACTTTTACTCTTGGTGGAAGGAGGAAAAAAATGAAGGATTTTTCATGTCTCTCAGATATATTGGCCTATTCTCCAAATGACAGGTTCCTGACTGATCAACTGTATGACCTGCTACTAAAGCTTAGTAATATTAGTCTGTGGAATGGTTTCATTCTCATCTCACATCTCAGAGATCTTGCGCTCAACCCCAGGCATCCCTTGTGTGTTTAAATCAGTTTAACGGCTCATACAGTGTGCTGATTTCCTTGTAGGCCTCTGTTTCTCAAAAAGTGATCACCTTTTGCCAATGCCCTCAGGATTAAACAGGGCAGTCTGGTTTTCCTTTTCTGCATTGGCTATACCTTTGTAGTCAATAAAAGACTAACTAGAAAAGAATCAGCTGATGAGAGAATCAATCTTCTGGAAGCCTCCCCACAGTTTTCTCATCATTTTTGTGCTGTCTGTCATCTCAGATCGTAAAATGGAAACCAAAACTCAGTATGTGGGAAGACTTTTACCGCTCCTTGTTAACAAAAACAGTAAGACCAGGGGTTTTGATCTTATGAATGTATAGGTAAACAGTAAGCTGTAAGTGCACACTCTTGAAGTGGCTTTTCTCTGTTTCTAATGGAGGTTTGCAAAGAATTATCAAAGTGGTATCAAAAAGGTCTCCGAACATACTGTAGTGTGGATATCCATTCTGAGGAGGTCAGGTTAAATCTGAAGGTCTTATATACAAGGTTACTGGGGTATCTTAGGGACAGCAAGCAGTACTATATGCTTCTTACATGTAGTCATAGAAGTAGAAAAGAAATATAAAAAAGCATCCTTTTGCATATTTTTTAAAATAACTGGTTACATTGCATTCATTTATTAGTA
>NW_004443972.1:20341642-20342959 GCF_000243295.1 Trichechus manatus latirostris | reverse complement strand
CTGGGCTTTATTTCAATTTAAGGCATATATGACTTTGGTTCATAAAATAGAGAAAATGGGGCCTAAAATATTCTTCAGCTCATTACTTTAATTCTTTTCATTATTAATATTGATTGTTCGTAACATTCTCATCATTACTATTGATTGGTTGTTTGTAAGGTATAATCCTTTCTGGCGCGTTATGCAATTATGTAGTGTTTTTTATAATATAAAAGATTCAAGATTAATCAAGGAACCTGAATCTAATTAGGCAGAATATACCCATGCTTTTGATATTGTCAAGCTATTTCTTTGAATATTTGATATTGCTTCTTTTTCTTATTATAAATTGCCCTTTGGGCATTGAGTTTTATCTTTATTTTATTTACTTATTTATTGCCTAGGTGGTTACTATAGCTACGAGTTCCTGAGAAAACTCTTTTCTTTCTTATAGCTCAAACCTTAAAATTTACTTTTAGTGCTGCTTTGTCATGAAGAATCTAAATTCCATGATGGCAAGATTTTCTTGTGCCAGGTCACAAGTGTATCTTCTATGCCTGACATATCAAAAGGGCTTAATTAATAGATGTTGAATTAATAAACGAAGGCAATGCTGGAGGATGGTTTTATCTCAGTAGGCTAGAAGTTCTTATATATCTTAGTACCTAAGATGTGCAAACTACTAGGACAGAGTAGAACTGCTCCATAGGGTTTCCAAGGACTGACTGGTGGATTTGAACTGCTGACGTTTTGGTTAGCAACTGAATTCTAAACCGCTATGCCACTAGGGCTCCATGCGCTATTTAGGGCATGCAAAAAACCATAATGTAGTATTACTGCCTTCAAGGAGTTTACCAAAAATAGACTTCTGCATTATTTAAGAATTGTGAATTGGAGTGGAGGAGTATTATAAGGATTTTTCTTGTTCCTGTCACCTCTGTTTATATCACATATCCTTTCTCTACTTAAGGAAAAATACTTCCATGAAAGAATAAATTGGTTGTATTTCCAGTGAAATTATTGCTTGAAGACACCAGCTGAATGAAAGCCATGGGAGAGAAAGTAGAAAATTCAGTCAATGACTTTATTTTAAAATCTACATGTCCAATCTATTTTAATTTATTTGTGGGTCAGAGTTGATTTTGATATTATATAAATAATCTGATGGTGATTGTGTCCAAATAAATATTAATTGATCTCTAGTTAGGGCCTCATATTCATAATGACTCATAATTGACTGGACGATGAGGGATTTGGTTTGGTTTTTAGTTAGGGCTTGAATTACTATTATCATTTGTATCTTGTAAATGTTAGGCTGCTCTCAGTACAGATGTCAAT
>NW_004443972.1:20339073-20340562 GCF_000243295.1 Trichechus manatus latirostris | reverse complement strand
TAATCATTTATTACTGAATTAATAAAGTAGTAAGAGAAAATATTTATTTACCATTTACCTTGTTTCAAAAGGAAGAATTGAAAGCCACATGTGAATGTTCATATAACAAAATTTAAAAAAAAAAATCTTTTAAAGTTGATTGAATTGGCAGAGGAAAAAAGAATATAGAAAAAATAAACAATGGAATCTGTGGGTGAGGTTGGTACACAAAGTATAAGACGATAAGTTTGCTATCCTAATAGAGATAGGTCACACACTGGCTTTAAACTTTCAAGTAATCTATAGGGAGGGGGGTGGTTGTGGAAAACCACTATGAGTTACATAATTCATAATATCCATAATATAAAAATAATCTAGTTGCCTTGGAAACACAGAGATACTGATAACAAAGATAAAATTCTTCCTGTGGATCTATATTGAACAGACATTGTCTAGCTTAGGGGATACTGTCTGCAGTCATATCTTACAGGAAGTAGAATAACCAGTTTCATATGGCTATTTCCTATGAAATACAGGTTGATGGCATCTTACCAAATTATAATTTAGAGAAAACTATTTTACAATTGTGAGACTAAATATATATTGATGTTAGCCAATATCCCTAGTGTATTACGAGAGTAGAATCAGTCAGGACCCGTGTCAACTATGCTGAAAATCAAGTAAGAAGAGTGGTAAAAGTAGAGAAATGCATTGAGGAAAATTATCGATTTCATAAGCTTATACATGTGATACCTATGGGAGACAGTTTCCAAACATCTGCATCTGTCCAAAAGTTTTATAAAATGCAATAAAAACCATATCTGTGACTCAGACAGAGGTTATATGTTGAATGCAGGTATTTCCTGTATTCGTTTTCCCTAAAGAGATATTAATTGACTTCTGCAATTGAGCAATGGATGTATTTGGCCTAAGACATGGCTGTATCCATAAATCCACATGATACCATCAGGCATCTGATTAATACGATCAATATTAATATCAATATGATTAATATTCAGGTTTTGCTTAGATTTGCTTGTATCTAGATACCTTGAATTGTCATGACTTCTGAGAGTGTTTTATGAGAGGTCTCGAAAAATCCTGAGGAAGTCTAAATTGTTTCAGTTTGAGTCACATATCCTTTGTTCAATTAATCACTAGAGCCAGGCTGATGTAATTTCCTAATGTCCATCCTTGCAAACTGGGAAAGAGAGGTTAACTTCATCCACACCACATGGAATAAGTATATGAGAAGAGATGCACAGACTCATGGGAAGTGAGATAAAAAGCAAATAAGAACAACAGTGAAATTCCTGTTTATACTCCATAATCTTCTTTCCTTGCTTGAGGGCACAATTTGGTATAAAACAAAACCTGAGAGAAGCAGTGTAACTCTTCCCTGGGCCTACGTCCTTGGCTCCTTCTGTATTTTCTTTTAGCCAGTATCTTAAATTTAAAAACTTGATTTTGACACCTTTCTCCCCTAGTTTTCTAGAAATAAACCTGTCCA
>NW_004443972.1:20337887-20338973 GCF_000243295.1 Trichechus manatus latirostris | reverse complement strand
GGGCTAGAATGAAAGATTTATGGAGAACTAGTTTTGACCATGCAGATGAGAACTCCCTAGGAAGGACTCTTAATCTGAGGCCCATGGACCTTCACTGGATCTGAGGATAGAACCCAAGTGAGGCATGGACTTGGGAGGTGTGATGGTTAAGGTTGTGTGCCAACTTGGGAAGGCCATGATTCTCAGTGTTTGGCAGTCATGTAATGTTGTGGTCACTTCCCTGTTGAGATTTCATATGTGATCACCCCCATGATGGAATCTGCTGTGAGTAGCCGATCTGTTGAAGGGAAGTTTCCTTGGGTGTGTGGCCAGCATCGAGTGTGAGAGGACATTCTGGCAGGGCTCGGGGCTTTTGCTAATTCTGGATCCTGCAGCTGGCTCCTGTTCGTGTAACCTCCGGTTCTTGGGATTTGAGCTAGCAGCTTACCTGCGGACTTGCCTGCCAATATTGGAATTCGTAGATCTTCACAGTCTGTGATCAAAAGCTGTGCTCCCTGTGGGTTCGCCAGCCCCTTCAGATACGTGAATCAGGAGAAGCCTCTATCCTGACTCATGGACTTGGGACGTTTCAGCCTCTATAACCACGAGAACCATTTCCTTGATATAAATCTCTTTCTATATATATTTATACGCTTTACAGGTTTTGCTTCTCTAGAGAACCCAGCCTAAGGCAGAAGGAAAAGAATTACATTTTAATTTTTACCGGTCTTTAAAAATTAGTGTTTCTTTCAATTTTAGTCTTTGTAGTCACTTATGCCTTTTTCATCTATAGAAATAACAAATATTTTCATATCAGATTATAGTTGAGAAAAATATCCTTTATGTCATCTCTATTTATAAACTTTGGTGGTTATTAGACTATCCACATGATCTTGATATTTAATGTATTAATAAAGAAGCATATAAAAAAAATCAAACCCGTTGCTGTTGAGTCAATTCTGACTCATAGTGACCCTATAGGACAGAGTGGGACTGTTTTATGGAGTTTCTAAGGAGCGCCTGGTGGGTTTGAACTGCTGACCTTTTGGTTAGCGGACATAGCTCTTAACCACTATGCAACCAGGGTTGCCAAAGAAACATATATAT
>NW_004443972.1:20328807-20336880 GCF_000243295.1 Trichechus manatus latirostris | reverse complement strand
GAATAAAACACACAATTTCCAAGTTTCCTTAGTAATAAGAAAATAACAATAAATTAACACTTGCTTTTAATAGAAAAAACGGTTATTTTGAATCAAGAAAGTGAAATTCTACCAAGAACAATCATCAGTATAATTGTATGATATTTCTTATTTTCACAAGGATTCTTAATGGGACTACAGTTTGACCTGACCATGAGAATAGCTTCCCGTGTGGCATTTTGGCAATTCTATTTCTGTTCTTTGAGAAATAAGAAGCGGACAAAGGATACAAGTGCTTGCTTGAGCTGCTGAAACAATAATATAAAGTGAAGAATTTCCAGTTACTCAGGAGCTCAAAAGATCCCCTTTTTATGATTCCTTGGAACTGGAAGCTTGATGGACACTAAAAGAAAAGACCTTAGTTCTCTTGAAATCAGCAGTCATTTGGGGGAAATATCAGTTCAATTGGGGCCCTATGAACAAATGAGTATAGTAATGAAATTTCTTTTGCAAAAGAAATAGATACGTCATGTGAAGCAATCACTGAAGGACCACAGATTAGCAGTACTTGATGTTTGGGGGGCATTGGAGAAGAGCGAACTTGCCAATCACAGGCTCCGCTAACTTAATGCAGGCATCAGGACTTCGCTGCCATGACCACATACCTTCTGGACTTTCGGTTAAGAGAATATATTCGAATTTAATTTTTCGTTATTCTTTATTGAATATTTTCAACATACTTGGGGAGGAAGCAGAAATGACAATACAGTAGGCATTAGTTCAAGAATAGAATCAGGGTACAAAGGATTGCACTATTGCCTAATTCAATGGAGCTTGAAAAAAATACTGGGAAACCTAAGTCCAAAAGCATGAGAGACTTTTTTAATGGGTCAAGTCCTGTTCTTGCTTGCAATTGTGATATCCCTTGATCTAACCCATAATGAAATTTTTATCACTTTTAGAAGAACTTTTCCATCGGTTATTATCTTCTTAATTCCTCCCATTTCCATTCTTCTCCTTTTCTTTCCACTCATCTTCCATACAAAAGTATTCTATTTTAGTATTTGTATTTGCAGACTGTGATAAGTATTGCTAAACACAAGACATGTAAATACATATAAAAGCAGAGCAAAGGCCTCATTGTGTGTTTCTCTAAACTCTACAGTATGGAAGATTAATTTTAAAAGAGAACAGAATATATCTTGGACAGAACCTTGAAGGGTAGCCAATAAAGCTCTGTAAAGTTACCTAGTTATAGACCAAATTTGTGAGACCAGGAAGCCTCCTTACCCAGACATCCCAAGACTGCCCTGTACACACTTAGAACATGAAAATGGAACCAATGAGAGGAGTGAAATTGAGCTAAGCCAAAGGAATGAACAAACCTCTAAAGGAAGGAAAGAAAGTACAAGGGTTTATAAGGAAGGATAAGGATAACGTTTGGCAATAGGAAGGAGTTTGATGAGGAAAATAAACTTGAAAAGAAAGGTAGAAACCATACTGTAAAGACTTGAACACTTATTTAGTATAATTTAGTGAACACTTATCATATGCCTATTAGAACATTGCATAAAATACAGCCTTTATCTTCAGGCAGCCCAGTGCTAGAGACACAATAAACGTGATTTTAATTCAAAATAGTAGGCATTAAGTAAAAAATATGCTCAGCCTAGGCATGGGAGTACAGAAGATTGCTACTTTAAGAAAATGTTCTAGAAGAAATGATGCCTGGGGTAAGCTCAAAAGGCTGAGTAAAAGCCAGTGAAGTTCAGAAAGTTGAGAAGAGTTTCTTACTTAGGCAGAGGAGCCAGAAGGGAAAGCATAAAAGAGCAAGGTGAGACAGAGAACCACAAGTATTTTTTACTAACCAAAAAGAGAAAAACCAAGCCAGTTGCCTATGAGTCAGTTCTAACTCATGGTGATCCCGTGTGTTTCAGAGTAGAGCTGCCCTTCATAGAGTTTTCACGACTGTAACCTTTGGGAAGCAGATTGCCAGTCCTTTCTTCCAAGGCACCTCTTGTTGCATTTCGACTGTCAGCCTTTTGGTTAGTTGCGGAGCACTTAGCCATTTGTGTCACTGGGGCTGCAAATTTGCTACTGTTGTTGCATGCCATCAAGTTGATTCCAACTCATAGTGATCCTGTAGGACAGAGTACAACTGTCCTATAGGGTTTCCAAGGCTGTAATCTTTACAGAAAGGTGCTGTGGTGGAACAGTGGTTAAAGCACTAGACTGTTAACTGAAAAGTCATCAGTTTGAACCCACAAATGGCTCCGCAGGAGAAAGATGTGGCAGTCTGCTTCTGTAAAGATTTACAACCTTGGAAATGCTATGGGGCAGTTCTACTCCGTCCTATAGGGCCACTATAAGTCAGAGTCAACTGGATGGCCACGGGTTTGGTTTTTTGGTAGTCTTTACAGAAGTAGACTGTCAATCTTTCTCCGTGGAGAGGCTGGTGGGTTCAAACTGCCAACGTTGAAGTTAGCAGCTGAGCTCTAAACCACTGCCACCAGGGCTTCTTCAAATTTGCTACTACTAGGGCATGAAAAATGAAATGAGGATGGTGGTAAATGAGCTTAGAGGTTCTAGAAGGAGACCTGAAGACAAGGGGGAGATGCTAGATCATTCTGATTATGGAGCAGATGATAATTTAAAGGCAGCAGAACTGCAAGCACATAGAAAAATCTTGAGGCTATGGCTCTGTGGATGGAAAAAAGAAATGGGGAGTATTGACCAGATGGGTGGTTTGAATAGTTGGAAACACAGCAAGAGCCTAGATTTCCAAACTGTGTAACTGAGAAATTATGGTACCATTAATAGAAAAAACGGGATTCACAAGCAGGAACCTTTTTTATTTTAGTAGGTGGTGAAAAATTTGAGTTGTGACTCAGATATATTGCATTTCTGGAACTTATGAATATTTATATTATCATTATTATGATCTTATGTATGTGTGAAAAATTGATCAGATATATGGAAAGTGACAAGTTTAAAGTGACAGGACAATTCAGTAGAAACATTGAACAAACAGAATTGCAGCTTAGAGCTTTTGGCCAACTCTTAGGATAATCATAAATCCAATACCAATTTCTATATCCAACACCAATTTCTACATCTACTAATATATAACGTTTATTATTTACCTAAAATATCTAAGTATATTGCTGTGAGATTATTTACTTCATTAAAATAAAGAAATAAATATGTGACCAGTTCATTACACTCCTACTCAGAAATAAGAACTTTTTGGAATTTAGTTTTCCTATAGCTGTCATAGAAAAGACCATTTCAATGTAACAACTGTCATCAAAATACTCATCATTATTTTACAGTTTTGTCAAATAGACTCAATTTGGAAAAAGCCACAGAAATCAAAACTCTTGTCTAAAAGTTCTCTATGCAGATTTTAGGCTTGTCTGCTAGGCAGTCATTTCTAATATTTTGTTATTAAGAAGTCCACTTCCAACTCTCTCCATCAATAACATAACCATGCAAACAACTACTTTCTATTGGTCCTAAGAAATAGTAGAGATATGTAGATGACATAGATTTCTTTCCTTACTGCTAGAATATGAGCTCCTAGATGATAGAGGACAGGTCTTCCTCATCTGTCTCCCCTTGACCAAGAACAGTCAATTTGCAGTCAATAAGAGCAGAATAAATTCATTAATACAATTATTGAACAAGGAATTTTCTAACCACTTATAGTCATTTGACTGCTTCATTTAATGCCTTCTGTATCTGGCATCAGGTTTCTGGGTGGTGCAAACAGGTTGTGCTCAAGTACTAACATAAATGTTGGTGGTTCAAATGGACCCAATGGCACTGCAGAAGAAAGACCTGGTGGTTTGCTTCTGTAAAGATTACAGCCAAGAAACCCCTATGAAGAAGTTCCACTCTACAACACATGGGGTTGCCATAAGATGGAATCAGCTCCATCCGACAACTGTTTCTGGGTAAATTATGTTTCAGAGAATTGAAGCTAAACTCTCAAACTTCTTCATTTTTAACTATTTTTGATATACATCTTTTCAAAATTATACTACATGCTGGCTATTAGAGAATAATCTTAAATTAATTTCACCATTTCTCAATGACTCAATTCCATTATAACATACATTAATCATTATACTTTACAGCAAAGCAATGCAGACCTCAAGGACCATTGAATTAATCAAAACAGTTTGGGCCTAAAATCTAATGGACCCAGATTGCTGTATTTTTCTGACTGGTCTTCTGTTGTTCTTTATTGCTTTTCTTTGGTCACCTGTCGCTCTTAGTTGTTAGGGAAACCAGACAACCAAATTTGTTAAAACAGTAATCTTACTTTTAGACATGTAACATTTGAATCAGTGCATTTGTTACATGGATTCTCCTAGGTAATTGATTTCACAGAATACTGCCAGCTAACATATTACCTTTTCCAAGCACTCCTGGAAATATATGAAATAAGAAAAGGCTCTTTTTTAAAATTTATATTAAGATTTTTAATTAATAGAAAATAGTAAATAACTCATATTTTTTGTACCTTGCAATAGACACTGAGATGTATGTATGTATGATCTCTTTCTACATAAACATTGATAATGCATTTCTTTCCTAGGCTGATGTGGAAGCCTGTACGTGTGTGCATGTAAAATGGTTCCTACTTTGAAGTTCAGCCTCCTGTCTATCCTGACTCCCCAAGTACTTTCTATGTCGCCCTCAAATTCATATATGAGATAATGTGTTTGTGTTAGTCCTTAGATTCAGCACACACCACAGTTAAGAATAATATTTCAGATCTGTTCATCTAAATTACCATTTGTCCTCTCTGCTTCAGCAGGTCATTCTTCCCATTTACTTTGACTTTCCTGAAATCCACAAGCCACATGGCCTAGATCCTAGTCTTCATTAAAACTCTCTTTGACTGATAATTTTGAGGCCACCAATGATGTATATGTCACTAGATCCAATGGACCAATCTCAGTCCTCATCTTACTTGACCTGTCTGCAGCATGAGGCGCAGTTGTTCATTTCTTTCTGTTATAAACACTTGGTTCTCTTGACTTCCGAGACTTCACTATCTTTTTATTCTCTTCCTGTTTTACAGACTGTTCCCGCTAAGTTTCTTTTGTTGATTCCACCTCATCTTCCAGATTTTGAAATGTTGGAATATCTCAGTGTTCTGATATTGGGCCTCATCTCTGTTTATACTGATTCCTGGTTTATTTTATCCAGCGCTGTGTCTTTAAATATTATTTATAAGCTGATAACTACCAAAATTGTATCTCAAAATCTGATTCTCCTCCTAAGCATCAACTGCTCATTCATCTTCTCTGCTTGGATGTCTAAAAGTTGTCTCCAAGCTTAAGATGTCTTGAAACAAATTCCTTCACAAAATAGTTCCTCTATCTTCCTCATATCAGGTAATAACAACTCCATTCTTCCAGATGCTCTGGCCCATGGCAATAGAAGAAATGTTTATTATTCTTTCTCTTACACTTCATGTCCAATTCTTCAGCAAATCCTGTGAGCTCTACCCTGGAAATAAATCCAGAATCTGACCAACCTTCAGCTGCTCTCACCCCTGCTACCTTGGTCCAAACAGCTGTACTTCTTGCTTACACCACAGCAACAGCCTCCTAGCTAATCTTGGTGCTTCTACTCATCACCTTCTAGAGTTTAGTGTCCTTCCAGAAATCATAATGATCTTTTTTTTCAAATGTAACCCTGGTTCATGCCATGCATGCCCCTTACCTCACCCTCCAATGGTTTCCCATCAAGTAAAAATAAATACATACATACATACATACGTATAATACACAAATAAGTAAATATCCCTGGTGGCATCATGGTTAAGAGCTATGGCTGCTAACCAAAATGTCAACAGTTCGAATCCACCAGGTGCTCCTTGGAAACTGTATGGGGCAGTTCTACTCTGTCCTATAGGGTCGCTATGAGTTGGAATTGACTTGATGGCAATGGGTTTGGGTTTTTTTGGTTGATATGACCCACAAGGTGCTGTGTAATCTGGCCATTTGTGCCTCCACAGTCTCATTTCCTACCATGTGTCTCTTACTGTGATCCCAGCCACACTGTCCCCCTTTCTGTTCCTCATATGTACCAAGTACAGCTTTTGTGTTTGCTTCTGTCACTTCTACTCCAGTGTGCCTTTCCCCATATGCCCCGCACATGCTTCCTCACTACCTTTAGGTATTTACTCAAATGTTACCTTATCAGGGTGTCCTTACTTAATCATCCTGTTAAAAGAGCTTGCACACTCATTTCTATTTTTCTCCTCTCAACCTCTGATATACATATTACTTTGTTAATTTGTTATACATCCATCTGTATATCTCTCCTCCAAGTAGAACACAAGACCATTGAGAGCAGGGACTACATTTGTTTTGTTTGCTGTTACATCCTTGTTGTTGTTAATTGCCTTCGAGTGGGGTGTGACTTATGGCAACCCCCACGTATAACAGAATGAAACTTTGCCTTTTCCTGCATGATCTTCATGATCTTCATGATGTTTGAGTTCATTGTTTTGGTTATTGTGTCAATCAATCTCATTGAGAGTTTCCTCTCACCTTTGCTAGCCCTTCACTTTACCAAACATGATATCCTTCTCCAGTGATTGGTCCCTCCTGATGATGTGTCCAAAGTAAGCAAATCTAAGTCCTAGACAACATTCTGTGATTTGTAGGGTTCTACTGGCTGATTTTCAGAAGTAGATCACAAGGCTTTTCTTCCTAGTCTATCTTATTCTGGAAGTTCCTCTGAAACCTGACCACCATAAGTGACCCTGTTGGTATTTGAAATACCAGTGGCATAGCTTCCAGCGTTTTAGCAACATGCAAGCCACCACAGTAAAACAAAGTGATAGACGGGTAGCGGTTATGTCTTTAGCACCTGGAATGTTACCTACCACTTAATAATGCTCAATACATATGTGTAGAATGAGTGGTGGGTAAATAATACCTTTTGGGTTGCCCAATTTTTTTGCTAACTTTTTCTTGGGAAATGTTTTTCTGTAATCCACCCAGACTCTTTTGAATTTTTACTATTTACCCTTTACAGTCTACGTTAGTCTAATATGCACACTAAATCAATTTGCTTTGTCCTGAGGATAATTCCCTGCCTAACCTGTAGTACAAGATTTTTGTGACAACTACACTCTGATGTTCAAGAGTCTTTTATTGCCTTTTTGGCTTGTGGTTTTGTTGAAGCTGATTGTGGTTATCCGAAGTCTGATTGCCAGTTAAGGCAGGAATTACTCTATGGATTTTATTGTTTAAAATACTAGAAGTTTTTAAGTGAAGACATATTCAGGACATTATGCTTGATTAGAATTGGATTTTTATCTAGCTCCTCAGCATGACTGAGCTAAATAAAAGCACTTTTTAACTTTTTGATCTTTTATTTTAGTAATGTGTTTACACAACACTTAATGAAGTGGTATTGAAATACATTAAGTAGAGATAAATGTAAGTGAATATAAATAGTGAGATGGGTGAATTTTTTTTTCAAAGATCCCATTTGGAAAGATGAGGTATAATAACAGAGAACATAAATTTCTGAAGCAGAAGGAATAAAAAGGAGTGTTGAAATAGACATTCATTTTCATGTTGATGAATGATGAAAATTATATAAATAGAATTAAATAGCTAAAGCAAATGGATAAATGATTGTAAAAGAGTTGAACAGAATATTTCAAAGGGCAACTTGAGAAGACAAAGTAAAGCACTGTAATGAAATGTGCAAAAACCTGGAGTTAGAAAACCAAAAGGGAAGGACATGCTCGGCATTTCTCAAGCTGAAAGAACTGAAGAAAAATTCAAGCTTCAAGGTGTAATACTGAAGGGTTCTATAGGAAAAATACTGAATGATGCAGGAAGCATCAGAAGAAGATGGAAGGAATACAGAGTCACTATACCAAAAATAATTGGTTGAAGTTCAACCATTTCAGGAGGTAGCATATGATCAAGAACTGATGGTGTTGAAGAAGTCTGAGCTGCACTGAAGGCATTGGCAAAAAATAAGGCCCCAGGAATTGATGGAATGCCAACTGAGATATTTCAACAAATGAATGCAAGGTTGGAAAAGCTTACT
>NW_004443972.1:20319741-20328512 GCF_000243295.1 Trichechus manatus latirostris | reverse complement strand
AGACCAAGATGGAGCTATTCAAAAAGTGTGGTTCATACTTTCACGGAAAATTTATTTTTTTGGAATTTTTTGGTGATACTGTGTTTTTACTAATGGAATAGATGCTGAATCACTGTTTGTTGGTAGTTTTTTCTCATTTGAAAAAATGGTGTTCCAGTTGCTAGTGGGACATACCAGTCCCATGTTCCATGAAGCACATCACACATGTGGGATATATCCTTCCCATGGTGCATCACACTTCTGGGTTACACTTGAGCCATAAAATATCTTACTCAACTTTCCAAAAACACACATGAAATACTATGTAAACATTGCACTTGCTGCACATAAATGTTATCAGTTTGATTTAGAGTGGGTCATATCAGTACTATGTTCCATGAAGCGTACCACACTGGCAGGACATGTCAGTCCCATGGCCCGAAAGTACATCACAGTTTTCACCCCAAAAATAACTCATTTACTTGAATATTTCCAAATGCCAGTAACCCTATGTCTTAGTCATCTAGTGCTGCTGTAACAGAAATACCACAAGTGGATGGCTTTAACAAACAGAAGTTTATTCTCTCACAGTCTAGTAGACTAGAAGTCCAAATTTAGGGCTTCAGCTCCAGGGGAAGGCTTTCTCTGTCAACTCTGGAGAAAGGTCCTTGTCAGCAATCTTTCCCTGGACTATGAGCTTCTCCTTGTAGGAACCCTGGGTCCAAAGGATACTCTCTGCTCCCTGTGCTGCTTTCTTAGTGGTATGAGGTCCCCATGTCTCTCTGCTTGCCTCTCTCTTTTATATCTCAAAAGAGATTGGCTTAAGACACAATCTAATCTTGTAGATCTCATCAACTTAACTGCTGCTAATCCATCTCATCAACATCATAGAGATAAGATTTACAGCACATAAGGAAATCTCATCAGATGGCAAAATGGTGGGCAAGCACACAACACTGGGAATCAAGACCTAGCCAACTTGACAGATATTCTGGGGGGACACAATTCAATCTATAACACCGTACCTTCCCAATAACACAAAGGAAATGGTAAACATACTTGCAAGACTTATCTCACTGTAAAACTCATTGCTGTCAAGTTGATTCCAACTCATAGTGACCCTTTAGGACAGAGTAGAAATGCCCCATAGGGTTTCCAAGAAGTGGAGGGTAGATTCAAACTACCAAACTTTTGGTTAGCAGCTGAGCTCTTAACTACTGCTCCGCTAGAGCTAAAAGACACAAAAATCTCACACAATCACTCCTCCAGGAAGCATCCCCTCTTATGAATGGCTCTCATCACTCAAATGTGGCATAGACCAACTTCCTTTATTTTTAGGCAGTTGCACCAGTACCTGCCATGATGCCAGAAGGTACTAAAGTGTCTCAAACTCCTGTCAATAAACCTCCATGGGCAGAAAATATAACAAGGGGATATATACCCCATAGTCTAAAATCAGGAAAGGTGTGTATCAGGGTAACTTTCTCCATAATTATTCAATATATATGATGAACAAATAGTCCAAGAAGCTGGACTATATGAAGAACACAGTTTCAGGATTGGAGGAAGATTCATTAACAACTTATGATATGCAGATGACACAACCTTGCTTGCCGAATGCAAAGAGGACTTGAAGCACTTACTGAAGAAGATCAAAGACTACAGCCTTCAGTATGGATTACACCTCAATATAAAAAAAAAAAAAAAAACCTCACAAATGGACCAATAAGCAACATCATGATAAACAGAGAAAATATTGAAGTTACCAAGGATTTCATTGTACTTGGCTCCACAATCAACGCCAATGGAAGTAACGGTTAAGAAATCAAACAACTTATTGCACTGGGAAAATCTGCTGCAGAAGAACTCTTTAAAGTGTTAAAAAGCAAATGTGTCATTTTGAGGACTAAGGTGCACCTAACCTAAGCCATGTGTGATGGTTAAGGTTGTATATCAATTTGGCTGGGGCATGATTCTCAGGGATTTGCCAGTTATGATGTAGTTTGGCAGCTATGTAATGATGCAATCACCTCCATGATGAGATCTGCTATGAGCAACCAATCACTTGAAAGAGCGTTCCCTTGGGGGTGTGGCCTGCATCTAATATAGGTAGACTTTCTGGTGAAGCTCGCTGACTTTTGCTCACTCTGAATCATGCAGCTAGACCTGTTCATCTGACTTCTGGTTCTCGGGACTTGAGCTAGCATCTCACCTGCCATCTTACCTGCCGATCTTGAGATCCATTAGCCTGTGATCCAGAGGCCTTCTGTCTGATCTGTGATCTTGGGTTTGCCAGCTCCTGCAGTTATGTGATTCAGGAGAAGTCTCCAGCCTGACCCACAGACTTGGGACTTTCCAGCCTCTACAACTGTGTGAGTCATCGCCTTGATATAAATCTCTCTCTACGTATGTATTTATACACTTCACTGGTTTTGCTTCTCTAGAGAACCCAGCCTAAGACACGATGGTATTTCTAGTTACCTCATATGTATGCAGAAACTGGACAATGAATAAGGAAGGCTGAAGAAGAATTGATGCCTTTGAATTACATTGTTGGCGAAGAAGATTGAATATACCATGGCCTGCCAGAAGGACGAACAAATCTGTCTTGGAAGAAGTACAGCCAGAATGCTCCTGAGAAGCCAGGATGAAGAGACTCTATCTCATGTAATTTGGACATGTTATCAGGAAGACCAGATCCTGGAGAAGGACATCATGCTTGGTAAAGTAGAGGGTCAGCGAGAAAGAGGAAGACCCTCAATGAGATGGATTGAGACAGTGGCTGCAACAATGGGCTCAGACAGCAACGATTGTGAGGATGGCACAGGACTGGCAGTGTTTCGTTTTGTTGCACAGAGAGTCACTAGGAGTCAGAACCAACTGGACAGCACCTAACAACAACAATAACAATGGTTATGTATTTATTCCATCTTATGAATGAATTATTTAACTGTTTTTATATTGTTTGGCATTTGTTTTTTTCCATGTTTCACTATTATAAATAAAACTATGATAAACCCCTTTTCTGATAAATTTGCACCTAAATTAGTAGATCTTCATATCATTAAATAGTTGCTTAAGGGATTAGCTGGTTTGGAATGTTTTGTTAAAGGTTTGAATATTTTAAAAAATTTTTATTCTTATTGCCAAATATCTCTAGAAAGGCAATAACCGTTTTTTCTACCTCCAGAAGCATTTTAAGGTTCTTTTACTATCATATTACAGGCAGTGAGTAATATTTTCACCCATAATCAGTTTGATACTTTTAATGTACCCCCTCGGACTACCAGTGAAGTTGATTTTTTTAAAGATTATGTAATTTTACTGTCCTTCTTCGGTAATTTTTTTGCTCATATCATTTAAAATTTCCTAGTTGTGTTTGCCTTTTTCTTAATGATTTCTATATTAACCTCTTTAACCCTTTGTATGACATAGTTGTTACAAATATTGCCCAGTTGCTTTTATGCTTTTCTTCTTCTTTTTTTTTAATTATTATTTTTTAAGAGTCAGAGGTAGTAAATGTTTATGTAGTCAAAATTATTAGACTTTTTCATTTATGGTGCTTTTAATTATCTTACAGTTTATTGTTCTTTTAGCTTTTGAATAATTTAATTTAGTTGTTTGTTTCCTGGAATTTATTTTGGTATAAATGTTAAGAGAATCTAAATTTCTTTTTTTATTTCGTATGGCTAAATAATTCTGTTCCCTTTCTGATCTATAATGGCATCCTTATTTTATTCCAAATTATTTTCTATAGAAGAATTTGTTTACAAGGTATCTTTTCTTTTCCATTATCTGTGTGTCAGTTCTTGATCCAGCACCATATTTTTTTTTTTATTACCGTAGCTTTATAGTTTTAATGCATCCTAAGGCAATCACCCTGCTGTCAGTATTACTTTTCAGAAATTTCTTAGACATTCTAAGTTTTTTTAGATGTACCCTAGATTCTTTCTGTAAAGTTGAAAATTATAAAATTGAACTTTCATTGGAATTATCTAGGAATTTAAAATTTATTTTTGGGAAACAACATTTTTGCAATATTCTCTTTTCACATTTAGAAAAGTAGTTGGTATTTTTTATTTTTTCAGAGATTGTTTTATGTCTGTATCATATATCATAGGAAGCTTGCTGGAGACAGATAGCTCACTCAAGTGGTGACTAAAGATGATATAATGAGCAACTATTTACAAAGATGGAGTCCCTGCCTGTCATAAATGGTTAAGCACTCATCTACTAACTGAAAGACTGGAGGCTTGAATCTACCCAGAGGCACCTTGGAAGAAAGGCCTGGTGATCTGGTCACAGCCTTTGAAAACCCAGTGGAGCACAGTTCTACTCTGACACACATCATGGGGTCGCCATGAGTCAGAAGTGACCCCATGGCAACTTTTTTTGCGGAGGAGGGAATATTTAAAAAGATAAGGTAGGTTAAGGGAAAGCAAGAAGGGATGGTGAAGCACCTTGATGCTAGCAACAGTAGAAAGCCATTAGAAGGGCCAAGAATGGGTAAGGAGGAGTAGTTACCAAAACCCTATGAAACCTATAACTACGGGAAAGGGCTACCTGACAGAAGCTGGGGCCTACTGTAGAGGATTCAATCACCATCAACCTCCTGGACTGCAGAGAGAGAGATAATAGGGATAAGAAATACCCTGAGCTCTTTCTCCAACCATTCTTTTATTTCTTGTCAGAGCCTCTCACTGGCTGAACCCAGAAGGCAAGGGTGCTGGGATGAGGTCAGCCTCCTGGGGCCAAAACAGGGAAGAAAAGGACAGAGAGACAAATAGAGAATATCAAGCACAATATTTTCCTTCAGTTAAGCTTATAGTGTAAAGCTTCTTCCTCACAGGTATTTTACATATATCTTTGTAAATCTAACTATATTTGGATTGAGTTGGTCTGTCAGTCAATGTTTCTGCAAGAATCATGACACACGGCTGAATCTTTTAAGCATGCTTTTTAATGAAAGGGCAATTTACAGGGGTGTGAGCAGGGTTAATAAGGAAACAAACATGGTGTATAGAGGTACCCAGGGAGTAGTAAGAATGGGAAGTTGTTACCTCCCTTAGGCCTGAAGGCTTGAGAAGATAAGAGTGTAACTGTAGCCTATTTGAGAACTTCAGTATTTTAAACTGATACTAGAAATGATATAATAGGTATAATTTATGAATTGAGATGTCAAAAGTGATAATTCTAAGATTAACATTTTCCTATGATTTTATTTAATTTCTAAATGTATTTTTCATTAATAATTTCAAAAGATTCTTTCCAAAAAGTTTACATTAAATATAATTTCTATTTCCTTAATGACAGTGTCTTCAAAAAGAGTAATATGTACTTTATTTATGGAAGCTAGGAGAAAAATGGTAAACATTGTTCCAAACATCTAAATCTTTTAAAATATATTTTGGAAAACACTTCTAAATGTACCCTAGGTTTCATTTTTTCCTCTTTTTATTTCAGAAATAAAATCCCCTTGCATTTTAGCAGGCTATATCCTTCCAACTAGAAACTCTGTTTTCTTCTCTTCCTTACAGCTAGGTGTGACCACATGGCCTAGTTCTTGTCTGGGGATCTGAATGGAAGGGATGGGCAACTTCTGGGTCTTACCCTTGTTAAATGATTATTAATGAATTCTCCTTTACCTTTTCTCACTTCCTGCAGGCAGTAGTGTGGGTGTGTTATTGGTGTGCAGTTTTGCCCATACAGACAAGGGCCATTAGATACTTATCCTAGGGGACAGGATAGACACAGAGTAGAAGCGTGTTAGTCCAGGTCCTCCTAATGTTGTTATTTGTTGTTAGGAGCCATCAAGTTTGTTTGTAATCATAGCAACCCTATGTACAACAAATTGAAACACTGCCTGGTCTTATGCCATCTTCACAGTCATTGCTATGTTTGAGCCCATTGTTGCAGCCACTGTCTCAATCCATCTCATTGAAGGTCTTCTTCTGTTTTGCTGATCCTCTACTTTACCAAGCATGATGTCCTTCTCCAGGGACTGGTCTCTCCTGATAATGTGTCCAAAGTGAGATGAAGTCTCTCCATCCTTGCTTCTAAGGAGCATTCTGGCTGTACTTCTTCCATGACAAATGTGTTAGTTCTTCTGGCAATTCATGGTATATTCAATCTTCTTCACAAACACCATAATTCAAAGACATCAGTTCTTCTTTGGTCTTTCTTATTCATTGTCCAGCTTTTGCATGCATATGAAGTGATTGAAAATAACATGGCTTGGGTAAGGCACACCTTAGTCCTCAAAGTGACATCTTTGCTTTCTAACACTTTAAAGAGGTCTTTTGCAGCAGATTCGTCCAGTGCAATGTATAGTTTGATTTCTTGATTGCTGCTTCCATGGGTGTTGATTGTGAATCCAGGTAAAATTAAATCCTTGACAACTTCAATATTATGTCCGTTTATCATGATGTTGCTTATTGGTCCAGCTGTGAAGATTTTTGTTTTCTTTATGATGAGGTGTAATTCATACTGAAGACTGGATTCTTTTCTTCATCAGTAAGTGCTTCAAGTCCTCTTCATTCTTCACTTTCAGTAAAAGCTGACTTCACTTTCTCCTGCTAGCAAAATGGGGTCAAATGTGAACACATTTATTAGAGGAAATATGTGTTAAGGATAAAGACAGGGAGTGGAAGTATGAAGGGGGAAGCCTTCAGATGGCAATGTAATTCTGCACCTGTAAAGGAGAGCTAAAAGGAGGAATGAGTGGGCAGGAAGACCGTCATGTGGCAGTACAGTTATAAGAATGTTTCAGTCAAGCTGACACGGAGTCTTTGTGTCTGTTAGACAGTCTTGCATTCTGTTGAAATGGACTTGCATTAGTACCCCCATTGTGCACAGTCATTGGCTGGTGCACCCCAGACTAACTGTGGCCTCAGTGAGGGTGGACCCAGAGGGATGATAGTTGGAGCTGTAGATGACAGTAGATCACCAGACCTTTCTTCTATAGTCATGTATACATAATATATATGGTGTACACTATGACATATAACATGCCATGTGCTCTTTACTCAATTGAGAGTGAAGATAAGTGAAAAACTGAGGGACTTGGCCATAGATTGAGTTTTCCTAAAACTGATCTTTAAGTTTAAATGACATATGTCCAAAGTTAGACTATCGCTTAGTTAAAAGTATTTTTAGGAGGCAGAGCCAGCATGGTTCTATAGACAAAAGCACCATTCCGTCCCGCTGCAGCAAAGACCTGAAAAACTAAGTAAAACAGTTACAAATGTCAATCCTGGAACTGTAAGCATCAAATGAAGGGATAAAGAATTCGATCAAGCACTGAATGGAATAAGAAACTGATAGAGAACAGAGAATGAGAAAAGCTACGGAGTGGAGGTCCCTTACCAGCTAACATGGCACAGATTCTCCATTTTGGACTACAGCTGCCAAGGAATGCAAACAGAGAGTACATGAAGGCAACTTCAGGGAGCTCCCAACAGGAGACAAAGCACCCGGTAACCAGGGATATACACTTTCCCTCCCATTAGTCTTCTTCCTTCTATGCGGCCCCTGCTTTTCAATGGCCAGGGTTGCTTGGCCAGAGAGACACCAGCTCATGGCTGCCCAGGTCCACCCCTTCCCCACCAGCTGGCTCCTTCAGCAACAGTTTTTTGTTGTTGTTAATTTTTTTGGCTTTTTTGTTTCTTTTCTTTTTCTCTCCCTTCCTTTCCTCTCTCCCACCCAGGTAGCCCTGTGTGCCATCCCTGCCCCTTCTTAACAGGCTGTGCCACACCTCTTTGCCAGAGAGCCACTGATACTGCCACCTCAGTTCCATGCCACCCCCACCAGCTGGGTCCCTCAGCACCATTTTTTTTCTGTTTCTTCTCTCTCTCTCTTCCTTTCTTTCCTTTCTCCCTCCAAGCTAGCCCTGTGTGCCATCTCTGCACTTTCTTGATGGGCTATGCCACAGCGTTCAGCTAGAGAGCCACGGGCACAGCTTCCCTGGTTCTACACGGTCCTGTAGTGCCTTTTTTTTTGATTTCTTCTCTCTCTTTCCTTTCCTTCCTTTCCTATCTCCCACCCACCTAGCCCTGTGTGCTGTTCCCTCCCCTTCTTGACAGGCAGTGTTGTATTGCTCAGCTAGAGAGCCACTGGCACACAACCTCTCTGGGTCTGTGCCACCCCCACCGGCCGCCTCCTTCCATGCCATATTTTGTTTGTTTGTTTTTATTTCTCCTGTCTCTATCCTTTTCCTCCTTTCCTTTCTCTTGTCCACCTAGCCCCATGTGAAATCCCCACCTCTTCTCAACTGGCTGTGCTGCACAACTAGGCTAGAAAGCCACCAGCACACAGACTTCCGGGGCCCATGCTGCCCCCACTGGCCAGGTCCCTCAGGGCCATATTTTTTGTTTTTGTCTTTTTGTTTGTTTCTTCTCTTGCTCTCCCTTCTTTTCCTGTCTCCCACCCACCTAGCCTTGTGCACTGTCCTCACTCCTACTAGAAAGACCTTACCATACTGCTTGGCTAGAGAGCCACAGACACATGGCTGACCTGGGACTGTATTACTCCCACCAGCCAGCTCTCTCAGTGCCATATTTTTTTAGTTTGTTTGCTTTGTTCTTTTTTTATTTTTGTTTCTTCTCTCTCCCTCCCTTCCTTTCCTTTGTCCTGCCCACCTGGCCCTGTGAGCCATTCCTGCCCCTTCTCGAAGGGCTGTGCTGCACCACTCGGCTAGAGAGTTACTGGCACATGACCTCCCTGAGTCTGTGGCACCATCACTGACTGGCTCCCTCAACACCATGTTTTGTTTGTTTGTTTTTGTTTTTGTTTTT
>NW_004443972.1:20317546-20319573 GCF_000243295.1 Trichechus manatus latirostris | reverse complement strand
ACAAGCCAGCTCCCTCAGCACAATATTTTCTATTTTTCTTTGCCTTTCCCCTCCTCCCTTTTCCTTCTCCCTCCCACCTAGGCCCTCCCACCTCTCCCCCTTCCTGATGGGCCATTCTGTGCCACCCAGGGAGAGAGACATCAACTTCCTTCCACCCCAATTCTGTCCTGCCCCCAATGGCTGGCTCTCTTAGAACCATATTTTCTGTTATTTTTTTTTTTTTTTTTTTTTGGTTTCTTCTCTCTCTTTTCTTTCTTTCCTTTCCTTTCTGTTGCCACCTAGCCCCATGCACTATCCATGCCCTTCCTGACAAGCCAAGCCATACCACTTTGCTAGATAGCCACTGGCACATGGCATCCCCAGGTCTGCCCTGCCACCACACACCCAATTCCATCATGCCGCCATCTTAGTTACTTTTTTCTTTCATTTTTTTTTCTTTTTTTGCTTCTGTTTCTCTCTCTTCCTTCTCTCACCCACTTAGTTCCACACATCACATCCTCTCCTTTCCCTCCTGACTATCAGCCCCACACGCCTAGTACTACACAACTGAGCAGCACTGGCATGGACTTCTAGACCCCCAGATCCTTCCCTCCACTGCACCCAGGCGCCACCTCATTGGCCCCAGTTCACATGACAAATGACCAATCTGCATCCCTACTCCTCAAACCCCCGCTGGGCCTGCCCTGCCCACATGGACAAGATGATGAGAAGTATCATGCCCACAGACAAGCAAGCAGCAAATCATGCCCAGCCTGCCTACCCAGACATAACAAATAAAAAAAAAGAAGGATGAAACAAACAAATCTATAATGAATAAATGAAGAAAATAATTCCTAAGTGACACAGAAAGAGCAGACAATGTCCAAACATATAAGAAAACAGGACAGGATGGCTCCAGATAGTGACCAAAATAAAACAACAGATGACCTTCCAGTAGAACAAAAGGCACTGGAATTACCTGATAGGGAACTCAAAACACTAATATTCAGGGCTCTCCGAGAAATTAGGAAAGAAGTGAAGGAAAACATAGACAAAAATAAGGATAAAATAGACAAAATCATGGAAAATACAGGCAAAATCAGGGAAAACACAGACAAAGCAATGGAAGAATTCCGGAAAAATAATACAAGAACAAAATGTCAAAATAATAAACAACTAGAAATCATACAAAAACAGCAATTAGAAATTCAAAAGATGAACAACAAGATTTCTGAAATGGACATTGCAATCAAAGGTTTCGGAGTAAATTTGAAACAATGGAAGACAAGATCAGTGAAATTGATGACAAATCCTTGGATATCACTTTAGTGAAAAATCAGAGAAAAGAATGAAGAAAAATAAAATCTGAGAATGATTTGGGATACAATTAAAAGCAAAAATTTGCATGGGATTGGACTTCCAGAGCAGGGGGAGAAAATGGAAAGCACAGAGAGGATCTTTGAAGATCTGCTAACAGAAAACTTCCCTTATATCATGAAAGATGAAAAGCTGACCATCCAAGAAACTCAGTGAACCCTATATAGGATAGACTCCTAAAGAAAATCACCAAGACATAGCATAATCACACTCAACAAAACCAAGAACAAAGAAAGAATCCTGAGAGCAGCTCAAGAAAAATGAAAAGTCATATACAAAGGAGAAACAATAAGACTAAACTCTGATTACCTGGCAGAAGCCATGCAGGCAAGGAGGCAATAGGATGACATGTATAAAATCTGAAAAAAAAAAATGCCAAACAAGAATGATATACCCTGCAAAACTCTGACTGAAATATGATGGCAAAATTAGGACATTTCCAGATAAACAGAAATTAAGGGAATATGTAAAAACCAAACCAAACTTACAAGAATTATTAAAGGGTGTCTTTCGGTTAGAAAACTAACAATATCAGACAATAACCTGTATCTAGGTCACAGAAGAGCAACCTAGGTTATGAACTCTTAAGGATAAAACAAAACTAAAAGATTCACAACAAGGAACCAGAGAGGTCAATCTGTAAACAACCACAACATCAGAACAATAAAAGA
>NW_004443972.1:20315718-20316727 GCF_000243295.1 Trichechus manatus latirostris | reverse complement strand
CTGCAAGGTACACATTCTTTCCCAATGCACATGGACCAGTCTCCAGAATAGACCATGTCTTAGGCTAAAAAATAACCCTCAACAAAATCCAAAACATTGAGATAATACAAAGCATCTTCTCTGATCACAACCCCATAAAGTAGAAATCAATAACAGGAAGAGCAAGGGAAAAAAATCAAATACATGAAAACTGAATAACACCTTGTTAAAAAACCACTGAGTAATAGAAAAAATAAAAAATGGAATAAAAAAATTCCTAGAATCATATGAGAATGAAAACACATCATACTAAAACCTTTGGGACACAGCAAAGGCACTGCTCAGAGGTCAATTTATAATAATAGATGTACACATCAAAAATAAGAAAGGGACAAAATAAAAACATTAGCTATACAATGCAAATAAGTAGAAATAGAACAGCAAAAGAATTCCACAGCCACCAGAAGAATGGAAATAATAAAGACAAGAGCAGAAATAAATGAAATAGAGGATAGAAAAACAACATAATCAACAAAACCAAAAGTCAATTCTTGGAAGGATCAACAAAATCGACAAACAGTTGGTCAAATCGATAAAATAAAAACAGGAGAGGAAGCAAATAACCCAAATAAGAAATGAAACGGGACGTTACAACAGATCTAACTGAAATAAAAAGGATCATAAAAGAGTACTATGAAAAACTACACTCCAACAAATTTGAAAACCTAGAGGAAATGGACAAATTTCTAGAAACACACTACCTACCTAAGCTAACATAAACTGAGGTTGAAAGTCTGAACAGACCCATATCAAGAGATGAGGTTGAAAAGGTAATAAAAAACTCCCAACCAAGAAAAAGCCCTGGCCCAGATTGCTTCACCGGAGAATATTACCAAACATTCAGAGAACAGCTCACACCAGTACTACTCAAATTATTTCAGAGCATAGAAAAGGAAGGGATACTTCCAAATTCACTCTATGAAGTCAGAATAACTCTTATACCAAAACGAAGCAAAGACACCACAAAAAA
>NW_004443972.1:20313707-20314592 GCF_000243295.1 Trichechus manatus latirostris | reverse complement strand
TGGCAAAACTGGATGTCCACCTGTAAAAAAATGAAACAGGACCCATAACTCACATCATACACAAAAACTAATTCAAAAGGGGTCAAAGACCTACATACAAAACCAAAAACTATACAGATCATAAAGGAAAAAATAAAGTCAACACTAGAGACCCTAATAAATGGCATAAATAGGATGCAAATCATAACAACAATACACAAACACCAGAAGATAACTAGGATCTTCTAAAAATTAAATACTTATGCTTATCAAAAGACTTCACCAAAAGAATAAAAAGAAAACCTACGGACTGGGAAAATTTTTTAGCTATTTCAAATCCGACAAAGTTCTAATCTCTAAAATCTATAGGAAAATCTAACACCTCTACAACAAAAAGACAAATAATGCAATTAAAAAAATGAGCAAAAGATATGAACAGACACTTCACCAAAGGAGACATTCAGGTGGCTAACAGACACATGAGGAAAAGCTCACAATCACTAGCCATTAGAGAAATGCAAGTCAAAAGTACAATGAGATACAACCTGTCCCTGACATTATTGGCACGAATCAAAAAACAAACAAACAAAAAACAGAAAATAACAAATGTTGGAGAGGCTGCGGGGAGATTGGAACTCTTATGCCCTGCTGGTGGGCATGTAAAATGGTGCAACCTTTTTGGAAAATGATATGGTGCTTCCTTAAAAAGCTAGAAATAGAAATACCATACAACCCAGCAATCCCATTCCTAGAATATATCCTAGAGAAATAAGAACTGTCACACGAATAGACATATGCACATCCATGTTCATTGCAGCATTGTTCACAATAGCAAAAAGATGAAAACAACCTAAGTGCCCATCAACAGATGAATGAATAAACAAACTATGGTACATACACACAATG
>NW_004443972.1:20311146-20312527 GCF_000243295.1 Trichechus manatus latirostris | reverse complement strand
AAATTAAATACATTGAAATTAAATTAGAAGACTGATATTCAGATGAGTTAAGTGAATTGCTGAGTTGACATTGCTTTAAATGGCCAAGCTAGGTTTTGAACCCCCATCTGCTTTGATCTAATGTCTAGACTCTTTTAAAAAATAAGTGTTATTTTTATTGAAAATATACACAGCAAAATATACACCAATTCAACTATTTCTACATGTTCAATCGAGATACGTTGATATATTCTTCAAGTTGTGCAACTATTCTTGCTATCCTTTTCCAAATTATTCTATTACCATTAATATAAACTCATTGCCCCCTAAGCTCTTATCTAAACTTTCAAGTTGCTGTTGTCAATTTGACCTCATGTAGATAATTCTTTGAAAGAGCACAATGTTCAAGGCAGACATTCTTTACTTACATAGCTAAGCTATTGTTTGGTTTAAAGATGACTTCAGGGGATAGTTTCCATTTAAGGTTTATGGTTTAATGATTATCTCCGGACTATAGTCGTGGGGGTCACCCAGCCTCAATGGCTCTAGAAATTCTGGATTCCATAAGAGTTGAAGTTCTGTTCCACATTTCCCCCCCCACCCCCTTTTGATGAGGAGTCTTCTATAGAATCTTTGATCATAAACATTCTGTAATAGTAGCCTGGCACCATCCGTTTCTTCTGGTCTCACGGCAAAGGATGTAGTTGTTCATGGATACAATTAGACACACATTCCTTTTCCTCCTCTGATTCCTGACTCTCCTTCTTCCTCTGCTGCTCCATGTGGATAGAGACCAATTATTGTGGCTTGGATGGCCACTTGCCAGTTTTTAGACTCCAGGAACTACTCGAGCTAGTAGGTAGAACAGAAGCACTAAAAACAATAATAGGCCAATTGACTGGGGTATCCAATGAAACCATGCCTCTAAATCTCTAAACCAGGAAAACAACTTGCATAACGTGTTTGGTTGTATGTACACAACCTCAGCAGCTGCTCTCTTTTTTTGTTGTTGTAAAAATATATGTAACACAGCATTTACAAATTCAAGCTTTTTCAGGTGTACCAGACTCTTAATACACTATGCTGTTACATAATGAGTAATTTCTGAAATGAATCTAAGCCTTTCATTTTTAATTTAGTAATTTACAACAATAATTCAAAAATAACTGGATTAAAATTCAAGATACAGAAGAATAAATTCAACTTCAGACCAATCTGATGAATTTTAGAGTAAAGAATTACACTGAGAACTATTGTTCAAAGGTCAAAGAAAATTGAAAAATTGTAGTGATACATGTTAGAAATTTATTAGAATAATGATGACTTTCTTCCTTACCAATGTATGTCAGAATTAAAACAGTATATTAATTTCCAAAGTTTTATATCAAATTAAAAATGGGTA
>NW_004443972.1:20308543-20310380 GCF_000243295.1 Trichechus manatus latirostris | reverse complement strand
GTTCTACATGGACTTCTATTTACAAGTTTCATTTCTTTGCCAAAATGAAGGGATCAGAATAGTCCCTCGGATACTAAGACCATCAAACCATTAAAACAAAATTTATTTCTTGAAGTCAGTCACCATCATTCATCGTTCGTTTGCTCCATACTCCAAAGAGTAATCTAAATAATACTGAAAATTAAATTTTTATTTAGTGCTGATGAAATATTTATTTATTAAAAATGTAGTCATCTGCAATCAAATTTTTACTTCAGTCTCTATATTTGGAATCTGCTGATAGTTACTGGAAGCCGCTTAGTGATTGGAACACTCAGCACTATTGTATTGTGATCAATAATTAAATTTAGTGCTGACATGCATCTAGTTTATGCAGCAGTCTCTGACAATCCCATCTTGCAAAATTAATCCTTTCCAATTTATTTAATAGAGGATGTAGATAATAAAAAAATTCAGATGAGTACCAATACAGGATTATTTCTGGTCAATATTACTTTATTATAAATTGGGTCCACATACTCATTAGTAAATTAACTGTCAAATCTGAAAACAGCCTTTTTTTTGTTTAAAGGTAATTATTGGTACTGAAGACAAGAAGGCACTTAACCTTGCTGTACAGTTGTCCTTACCACAGTGTTTTTTATTCTAGGCTATAACTAACCCATCAAAGCCGCAGAGGGAAAGTAATTAGTGATATTAAATGGATGGAATTTTAACTGTTACAAAGCCATAACCGTGTAGCTACAGGAAAAAAAAAAATAACTAGATAATAAGAGGGTTTTATAATTATTTGAAGTCTACACTTATTTGGAAGATATTTTAGCTTTGCCACCAGAAAAATTCTCTGGGGAGGAAAGGAACGCTGATGCAGAAAGAATTATATTTAAGAAACATAGGTTAGAAGTGGCTGAATTTTTTTCATAAGAAAATCTTATCAAAAATCCCTTCCAGTTTTCAGTGAGATTTGACAATTAGTAAATTCTTTTAAAAAGCTCTCTTTAGAAAAATAAACTCTTTCTCACATGCTAATCAAGATGTTTAGTCACATTTTTAAAGTTTTTATCACCATATTAATTTACCAGTAAATTCACTGCTTGACGTCACTAAATTATTTTAAAGAATTATTTTATACGAATGCCTTAAACCACTATTTTTTGTAGTTTATTATTTGCATGCAAATCTAGAACAGTCTTGAATAGACTTCATCTTATTATATTGATGAAGGGATGTATAATTAATACATGTATATTTGAAATATTAGGCTTCCAAACTGACTTACAGATGCAAAGCATGTTGCATCTAATGACCAGAAAGGATATCCTATTGTATTATAAACTTTTCTATATTAGACAGCTTAGATGTGTTATTTTCAATGTTTGCACCAAATACAAATTTGATGGATAAGTGCTGAGTCTTATTATATTGATCACTGCTACACGTATCAAAGAATTGAAACCGAGTGAGAAGAAAGTGGCATATATTCGTTCTATTGATGTTGTAAGCCATCAATAAGGTGCACCTCAAGAAGTCCCCAATTCTCATTCTTTAACTGTTTCATCTATTTATTAAATTGTTCAGAATTCACAAAGAACACCAACATGCTATTTGTGTCTTGGAAATATACTACACCTACATCTTAATCACTGAGCTTGTATTCAGACTAGAGAGACCATGAACTAGTTGATAAATAATGAAAATTCAGCTTGTTAAATAATACACTATTGACTGAAATAAAATTACTCTACTTCTATTCAGCTCACCCATTCATTCTCAGAAATAGGATAAAAAATTGATACACCTAAAGAAATGTATTCTAGTTATCAAAATTATTTTCATG
>NW_004443972.1:20300257-20301397 GCF_000243295.1 Trichechus manatus latirostris | reverse complement strand
ACAAAACACACTTCCTGATGATGTCTCTTAGTTTTTCTATAGGAATAACTAATCCAGTGAGGTCAGGTTGGAGATCTTTTATTGAACCAAGTTGTCAGGAAAAGAATTTTTTTTTTTTTTTTCCATTTTCTGTTTTGGTGCATATGGCTTTTATTGATTACACACTAGGACTATTCTGTATGACAATTGGTTTGAACTAGATTTTAATGGTTAGGAAAGATTTGAGATGTTAATTAAACAAACAAATAAAAAAATACTTCGGCTGTTGGTTCTGTGAGGTAGTAGGAATGTCCCTCAGTAAGAATGTTTTGAGATGAGACAAATTTGATGGTCAGAAGTTGTAGGAGTTGGAGGAAATTTGGGGCTGATCAAGAGAAAAGATATGCCTAAAGCATTGCACTACAAGGTATTTATTGGGGTTACATGCATGGGCCAGTCCCCAACAACAGGTGGTCTTCTAAGGCAAGTCACCAGAAGGGAAAGAAGTGCTATGGGTGGATTCAAACAACCGACCTTTCATTAGTAGCTGAGTACTTAACAGTTTGTGCTACCCTGGCTCTGGGCTCTAAATGGCTAAAAATCTGCTTATTTGGACTACTTTGAAACCAACTGGATGAGTACAAGTTTGAATTTGGTGCCAGTGGGCTTATTGGGATAATGGGCCTCAGCTTGCTGTGAAGAAGTAAAAAAAAAAAAAAACTTGGGGCCAAGACACAGAAGCCATCTTTGGCTCTTTTATATAACCAAAATTAAAACAGAAAACATTTGACTGAGATAAATAATTCATTAGGGAGAGAAAATGCTGTGCAATCAGAAAGACATTTTAATTTGACATGTGCCTCTTACGTGTGTGAACTTAGGCAAATTACTTAATATTTCTGAGGCTCTATTTTCTGATCTATGAAATAAGGTGATTATCAGGATTAAATGAGAGAATCTATGAAAACACTTAGCCCAGTATCTGATATAGAGAAAATGTTCAATAAATATTGATTAATAATCATATTAATGACACTAAGCATAAAAATAATACCAAACAGAGAGACAGCTGAAGGGATTTTGAGGAGAGTATTCATGAGTACTCTGAGTATACTGGAGATTGACACAGTGGCTGCAACAATGGGCTCAAATATAGCAACA
>NW_004443972.1:20296383-20298162 GCF_000243295.1 Trichechus manatus latirostris | reverse complement strand
TAATTTTAGATCCTATTTACAATGGAAAAACCTTAAAAATAATTTGTTCAATTAACCCAATTCTGATACATGTGGAACAAAATAGCAACCTAGATTGTACATTTAATTCTGCATTCTTGAAGGTAGCACTTAGACCTTATAGTAAGACCTTCATCTATTACCATTGTCTTCTAACTAATTCAAACAAGTAGCATAATTTGAAGATCATGATCTCTTGTGCATTGCTGCCAAATTACATCTCTTAGTTGGCAACCATTGTACTTATCATCTCCAACATGAAAATGTGCTATTAATTAGATCACTGAATCAACACCCCTGTTGAGAAAAAAAATGATCCACAGGGAACACAAAGAAAACTAACCCGTCAATGTAACAAACTTAATATGGGAATCCATTTCCAAGAGACTCCATGAAGCAACCTCACCCTGGTCGCCCTTCTCTGAAATCCTTAGTTCATGAAACGTCTGGGTTAACTTGTGCTTGGAGGGAGCAGGAGAGATACTTGCACTGTTATGATTTTGAATAAATTTCCATCCAAGCACTTAATCAGATTGTATTATCACTCTTGTTTGCCTGTCTGTCTTCCCAACTAGGGTGTGTGTTCCAAGAAAGCAAGGATTGAGTCTTATTCATATCTGTATTTCAGCATCTGGGATAATTTCTTGCACATTGTTGTTGTTATTACTTGCCGCCCAGTCAGCTCTGATTCATGACGACCCCATGTACACTACAACAAAGTGTTGCTCTATCCCGCACCATCCCCACGAACACTGGTACATCCAAGTCACCGTTGCGGCCACTCTGCAGTGTCTTGCAGACTAGGGGGCTCATCCTCCAGCACCACCCGTCTATCAATTTGTCATACTATGGTGGCTTGCATGTTGCTGTGATGCTGATATGCCACCAGTATTTCAAATACTAGCTGGGTCACCCATGGTGGATAGGTTTCATTGGAGCTTCCAGACTAAAACAGACAAGGAAGAAAGGCCTGGTGATCTACTTCTGAAAATTAGCTAATAAAACTCTGTGGATCACAACAGAATATTGTCCAATATGATGCTGAAGGCATATTGTAAGTGCACATTTATAAATGTTTGTAATTAATGTTTGATTTTCTTTGATCCTATCCAATCCTGTGTTTGTGTCCTTAAATAAACCACTGCTTAGAAATGGCTTTTGAGTGTGAGATAATGGTTGAATATTATTCATGACCACATTCTTATCTTTTGACTTGAAAAGCATGTAATTTTCCACTTCTATATATAATGCATTGTTTAATATATATTTTGTATTATATATTCTATAATATATAGAAGTAAATGGTTATATACTGTAATAATAAGCTTTATTACAATGAAGCTAGTAATAATCTCTATTGTAAGTACAGGATTTTCCCAACAGCTGTGTTCTTTAATTTCATCTATATAGCAAACTCAAGATATTGTTAAATCATCTGAAGGCAAAGTATTATCAACCACTGAGTTTGCCAAGTATACTTCTCCTAATTTTATACGTAGATCATTCCTGTTGTTACAGAAAAGAAAATGGAAGTTCTCTGTGTCTTATAAGAAGGGTTAAAACATGGTCATTAAAATTTTAAAAAATCAGAGTAATGGCTAAATTCCAAGCCAATAAAAAAGTTATATGCTTTACATGATTTTTAATGGCTATATAGTAACAAGGAGCCATTAAATTATGGTAATTTTCATATATTTAGGGTCCAGTTTCCTTTGGTTCTTTTATTATTATCAAAGACTAACACTATCAATATAGCATAGT
>NW_004443972.1:20293192-20294801 GCF_000243295.1 Trichechus manatus latirostris | reverse complement strand
CTTTCAACTGCAAATATATTGGAGGGTTTGCTCAGAGACTCTGCTTCTGGGCTTGGCAGGCTGGACATATCAGGGAATTAATATTCCTTAATAAATAACTGTTGGAATTGTTGTATAAATACTTCAGTTCTTTTTTCCTTCATGTGGGATAACTCCATGGTGTGTGTGTGTGTTTACATTGTTTTCGGTAGCTTTTCCTTGGGGTTAGGCTTTAATTGCTGTCTGTGCTAGCTGATTTGATGATGGAGGCTTTACTGTCTGCCTTCCCTTTCCTGTCTCACTTCCCTACTTTCTTTAATTAGTTACTCCAATTCTCGAGTAAAACACTTACACTAAAATCTTTGCTCAGGGTCTGCTTCTGGGGCAACCCAATCTAAGACATCTCAGAAATGTAAGATATACATTGACTTGGATACTCCATTGGTCATATTTTCAAGAGAGTGCCCCCATGGTCACCTCAATGTGTCATTTGTAAAATAAATGCTTAGAGTAGGTTTATTTCTACAAATGATCATATCCTTGTATATTTTTTCTAAATTAATTGTTAGATAATGACATTCGTTTTAATTCTGAGAATATTTTATTGTCAATACCTTTATAGTTACTACATATCTCATCTATTACCTTCTTTCCTTCAACTGTTTCTACTCAGTGGCCCAGACATGACTCTACTTAATGTAGTCTATTCCAGGAGGAAGAAGAACAGCCTATTTTATGTTCTATGTCCCTTTGGAAGGAGCCCTGGTGGCACAGTGGTTAAGTGCCTGTTGCTAACCAAAAAGTCAGTAGTTTGAACCCACCAGCCACTCCTAGCTAGAAAGATGTGACAGTCTATGTCCATAAAGATTACAGCCTTGAAAACCCTATGGAGCAGTTCTTCTCTGTTCTCTAAGGTCACTATGAGTTGGAATCCTTTATGTTCCTTTGGTTGTGTTCTATAGCTTTATAAAAAGTTTTCTACCCAATATACATGCTAAGTACAACATGAACCCTCATCAGTTTGGTCTCCCTCAATATCTTACTTCTCAAGTGTCTATTTGTCCCCCCACCTCATCACCTACTGATTGTTTTTAGGTTCTTTAACTTTCTCCACTGAAACTCAGAGATCCTGGTCCCTGGTATAAATTACTCAAAATCTTTTACTTTAATCCTTCTGGTGAGGGAAAAATGTCCTGGATTTTATGAGATAATGTAGCTACTGCACAAAGATGGAAGTTGCCCCAGAAAATTTGGAAGTGGATGAGTTAAAGTGCAAGGTTCATTTGAAGACTTAATTAGGGGAAAAGGCTAATCACTGAACAGGTAAAGATAAAACCCCTGCATGGGTTCAGTTGGAAGCACACTGGTGCCCAAGCAGATCAGGAATGAACAATAGAAACATGAGAAGATTGGTGAAACTCTGAGCCCACTGAGCTTGAGAGCCAGACTATGCCATACCGCGTCCTCTCTTTAACCCACCCTAGATCAGGCAAGATTGAAAGGAAGTGTAGCCATTACGATGTAGTTGGGGGAGAAGCTTTTGGGATGGAGGGAGCAATACTAGTGGAGACATTTAACCTGCTTGCTATGCTTCTATAATTTTGATTTGAGCTAGCGCCAATACAATTTT
>NW_004443972.1:20288500-20292720 GCF_000243295.1 Trichechus manatus latirostris | reverse complement strand
CACCTGTGATGCCTTGAATATTATAGATGCTTAAAAATGCATGGGAAAGAAGATAATTACACCAGTTTAAATGATTGCATAGATCTCTGAGATTCCATAAAACCATATATAGTAGATACAGTATAAAATGACACATTAAACATATTCATTTATTATTGAAGACCAGGTATTCTAAATTCTGCTTCTGTGCTCAGTTTACTGAAAAACAAAATATTGGTTGTACATTAACTTAGTCTACACAACCACTTTCACTGAGTTGCACTTTAACATTTTCTCTAAATTTTTATTGAGGTTCATAATAAGAAACAGGCAAATAAATATTATTTTCCACATTAGTTGTATATCATTGCCAATACCACCATATAAGGTCTCATATAAGAAATTTCTTTTAGAATTTAATGAAAAAATATTTCTCTTTTAAACATTTAGCATGCTTCTGTGATATATGTAATCAATATATTTCCCTTTTACCCTTGGTTCCAGGAATCTCAGAATTAAAATTCATGCAAATTACAGCATCAATATACTCCTATTTGGTATATTTACTTCTACTTTCTTCCCTTATCCCCAATTTCCTGTTTTGTTTTACTAACTTTATAGCAATATGCCCTTTCACTAAGTTTGATTTAATCATTTTTTGAAAGAGAGGAATTTAAAATTAAAAAAAATTATTAGATAGGCATATTGTTTTCCTTTAAAGGCACAAATAATAGTAAAAGTGTGCTGTGTTTTGGTTAAGTTATTTTGCAATATGTTCCACAATATTAACAAAGCAAATCTACTGTTTCTTTAGAAGTTAATAAATCTCCGTTGATTGCATTGATAAGCTACCTCCTCTGATGGAGCTATAACCAATTTTTTTTTGTTTGAGTCTGCAGTGCTATAAAACAATAGCACTAACCCAGGTGTCATGTTTAAAATCTCCCATTCATCTTAACAGGGAAATAACTTTAAGCTAACTTATAACCATTTAGAGATTTGCACTATTAGGCCCCTTGTCCAATATGCCAATACTCAGCTTGAGGAACTGAATCTTGATTATAAGCCTTCTTGGATCTTACTTGTCTTTTTTAAAACATGTAGTCTCTATCCTCAGAAGCAAGGCTTTCTATTTGCTTCTTTTGGAAGGACGAATAGGCAATAAAATGCTAAAGAATAAAGATAATCATCAATAAGTTCTTAGTTAATTATTTATAACATTTCTTTCCAGCAATTACATTATGTTTATGAAGTAGGAAAAAAAAGATACAATTCTACTTTATTCCTAACAAAAACTCTTCATGAGTGAAAGAGTAGTTTTTTCTTCAACTCTGAAACAACAGTACCTGTTATCACCACTATCCAAGACAGTTCGTCAAAAGAATAAAATCCTAGGTACAAATATGGAAAAGGAGTTGATAACATTATCATTTTTAATGGATACTGAGAAACATTAAAATAACTAAATAAAAACCGTACCTAAATCTTACGTGTTTGTCTACAGGCTTATTGGAAAAGTTGAAAAGTTTAAAAAAAAAAACAAACCACACTGGTTATTTTGTTTACATTTTAGGGCACCTTTATTGTAGTTGATGTTATGCATTGTTGTAGCATCTTGTGCTTAATTTAGGTTTTCAATTTATACCATCCACCACCACATCCATTCCCAAGAAAGAGTCCTGTTATACCTTTTACTGTTTTCCTTTTTTCTGGTGCTTACTGTATGTCTCTAAGTAATATATGTAACTGATCCATTTCTTGATGGTCTACTTTAGAAATTATTGACTACTATCTGCTATAATGGATGAGGATTACTTACGTCACACCAACCTTCTTTGCCACATTCTACTAATGGCGATCCGCCACTATTTTTGATTCTGTAACAGCTTCCCACTACAATTTTAAATGATGTATTTGCAAGTGTGTGTGTGTGTTGAGTCCACAGGAGTAGCATATTTTGATTCTCTTAAGAAAAAAGTATTAGTTGCTATAGTCTTCCTATCTCCTCGACTACTTACTTTTACACTTCTGTTATCTGTAGATTCATTTTTTACATTGCCAAGTTTGATAATATTTACTTTTATTGTATGAATCACTTTATGTGGAATTGCTTGTAGCTGTGCATTGTGTCACTACTAGCAGGATGTTCCAGCACGTTAACCATGATTATTTCTGATAGTAGTATTTCATGTATTTTTCGTTTCTTGATGATTTGAAGGAAGCTTTTCAACGGTATAATTGTGGTAGAGCTAGAAGAAATGAAAGAACTGTATGAGCCCTGGTGGCACAATGGTTAAGCGTTAGACTGCCAATGAAAGGTTAGTGGTTTGAACTCACCCAGCAGCTCCTTGGGAAAAAAGACCCAGACATCTGCTCCTACAAAGATTACAGCCTAGCAAACCCTATGGGACAGATCTACTCTGTCCCATGGGGTTGCTATGAGCCGAAAATCAACTCAATGGTACCTAACAACAACAATGACATGATTGTAACCCACAAGAGCTATTGGAATGGGTATACTTGTCTATACTGCCGAAGATCCTGGACGTGGAGATAAGCATCAACCATCAAAAAAGACTTTTTAAAATAGACTATGAGAAGCAGGAGAATATAAAAATTTCCAGGGACAATTTCAGATTGCAAATTTTTTTACAACAATTCCTTTAAAAGACAAATGTTTTTAAATGTTTTAAGAATTCTAATAAAAAGCACAAACACATTCAAATGTATTACATACCAAATTTTGACACATGGGAAACTGTAAAAGCAGTTTAGTAAATTTGAAAAGACAAAGAAATATGGGTAGGCAGCACATAAGATACAGTGCAGCCTTCACCCAAGCTGTGTACTCTTCACCCATGCCTGATGCTTGGCCCTTCTCTCCATGCCCAGAACACTGGACCGTGAAGACCAAGACACCTATTCTAATAATTCTTGTGGGTAGTAATTATACACAACTCGTATATTTCTTCTAGATCCAATTATTCTGGTAAGTAGTTTCCTTAGAATTATTGTTAATTGCTAGTATATAGAAATACAATAAACTGTTGTATATTGATCTTGTATCTTGCAACCTTGTTAAACTTGCTTATTAGTTCAAGTTGCTTTAGTGTAGATTCCATAGGTTTTCTGTTTTGTTTTTTACACAATCGTGTCATCTGCAAATTACTTACTTATTCCTATCCAGTCTGGGTGATTTTTTAATTTTTTCTTATCCCTTTTTTCTTGATGTTAGCAGTGGCTAGAACATCCTGTGCAATGTTGCATAGATGTGAACAGAAGTGGTGAGAGCAACCGTTCTTGCTTTGACCTAGGTCTTACTGAGAAACAATTAGGTATTTCTGAATTAAATATTGGTTGTAGATTTTTTTTTTTTTAATAGATATCCTTTATCAGGCTGAGGAAATTTTCTTCCATTCCTAGTTATTTGCCCACAAAACATTGACGTTTTGTTTTCTTTCTCCTAATATCCATCGTGGATGATGATAACTCTGATGCCAATCTGATTCTCATTAAAAGACCAATTTTTCTTTCTTGAGGGTTTTTCAAATTTTTGCTCTGCATTGGAAAGTTTTCAACAGTATTTATAGTCTGACTCTTTTTTCACTAGTTATGATAGACAGTTAGTGAACCTTTTCGATTTAAAGGCTTGTGCCCTTTGGCTCTGGGAAATTCTTAGCTAATTGTTATTTAATTGCTGCTTCTTGTATCTGCTAATGGAGCCCTAGTGGCATAGTGGTTAAGAGCTCGGCTGCTAACCAAAAGGTTGGCAGTTCAAATCCACTAGCTGCTCAAATTCACCAGCTGATCCGTGGAAACCCTATGGGGTAGTTCTATTCTGTTCTATAGGGTCCCTGTGAGTGGGAACCTACTCAAAGTCACCTAACAACAACATATCCACTGTTACTACTTTATGGGATTCCTAACAGCTTGATTTTACAATTCCTAGATTAATCCTCTATTCCTTTAAACATACTTTTTCTCATATTTTCAGATTTTTGCTGTTCGTTTTCCTATTTTTCTCTTCAAACACTTCTATAAGATTTTTTTTATTTTAGTAATAAGATTTTTTTAGTCCCTGAAAGTCTCTTCTTTGTTCTTAATGATTCCTTTTCACTGCATCTTATTCTTTTTTAGTGTCGTAATAGCTTCTTAAATCTTTCTGATAATACTATTTAGAGCTTAAAACAAATCAGCATTAATTGAATCATCTCTGTTTTCTCTGACATTTCTCTTTCATG
>NW_004443972.1:20285216-20287425 GCF_000243295.1 Trichechus manatus latirostris | reverse complement strand
TCTAGGAGAAAATTGTTTCCAGGCTGTTTGAGGTTGCTGTCCGTATTCAATTCTATGTAGTCGTAGGACTGAGGTCCGTGTTTGCTTGTTGGCTGTCATCTGGGGACTGCCTTCAGCTCCTAGCAGCCTTTGTTTGTCCTTACACTTAGCTCCCTACAATTCAGATCCAGCAATGGCATGTCAAATTCTTCTCGCCCTGCCTCATCTCTCTGACTAACTCTGTCTGCCTTCCTCTTCTATTTGCAAGGCTCATATTATTAGATTGATGCTACCTGAATAATCTAGGATAATCTTCCTATATAAGGGTCAGCTAATTAGTAACCTTAATTCCATATACAAAGTCCCTTCACAGAAGTACCTATACTAGTGTTTGGCTAAACAACAGGGTGCAGTTATCTTGGGAGACCATCTTTAGAATTTTTCTTAACACTGGGAGGATGACTAAGCAGAAAAAAGAGGACATAGCTTCCTGGTGTCTAGCTTGGATGGTGTCCCTTCATTAGATTCCTCATTGTCTGTGCTCCAAGGATCCTGCATCTCTCTCACACACACTCAGCACAAGGAAGACTCTTGCCAAATGCATAATTTTTAATGCCAGATAGATTAATAACCCTGAATCCTTGTCTCCTTTTATCCTATTAAACTAGGAAAGGAAAGCTACAAGAGAAGCCCAAGAAAAAAATAGCTTTAAACTTATACAGGTCCTCTCCTGAGGTTTCTTAGCTTTGCACAATTAGGGGCCATATCCCAAGCAGAAAGTATTCCCAGAGCAAATTAAATTTGGAAAGGAGAAAAAAGTATGAGTACCAGATTCAAATTTCCCCAGAAACCCATAAGCCAAACCAAAGCAAACCCACCTAAAGTCTTTTTCAGCTATTAGAGGATTATCTATCAATCTGTTCACTCAGAAGGTGAGTCTGCTACTCCCACCGCCCATTCTTCTAATTTCTGTGGTCTGTCCTTGTCTCTCACACTACTCCACATAAAACGTAGAGACTATAAAGCTACCTTCCTGGGGAGGATGGGCCAGCAGAATGGAGGATGAGAGGGGTGTATGGAACAGAAAAAAGAGAAAAGGATAACAACCAGTGTTGTATAAATAAACATTATGTGCTTCCTTTTCTACATAGTTATATAGTTTCCTTAAAACAAAAGAAAAAAAGAAAAGCCAAAACAAACTTATGTTAACACAACCTTGGAATTCAAGAATGTGCCTTTGTAGGTGGGTGTCAATATTTCTGTAAACCCAGTAAAACAACATCATCTTGTTGGCTTTGAGAACGGTTGAATAAACTGCTTTCTATAAACCAGATATTGTATTTGGTAAGCATATGAATAAAGCTTGTCCTTTCTTTACCAATAGTGTCTTTCCTTTTCACAGAGAACGAGTGTCTCCAAGAAACCTGCCTCCACGCCATGGCACAGCCCTCTCTGTGGACATGAGATTGCTATCTGCTGGATGTTTTTAACAAGGCTAATTAAGTTCATTCACAAATCCTCTTTATTAGAGATTCCACACTTCAATATCTCTAAACAGGCAATAGGATGCTGTTATTGAAAAGTCTTTGTTTCTAATCACAAACCAGGGTGATAATTAAAGACATTACAAAGTGCCCTCATAAGGGGAAGGATTAAGAACACCCTCACTACCTGCTAAAACAATGCAAGGGGATATACTTGCCGAACAGCGCACTATCAGCACGCATCGTAGGAATGTTTTTTGCAAAAAGCCTACAGTCCAGATACTATATTCTGAAATGTATAAATGTTTGGCTATTTAATCCATTTTTTGTTAATGCTGCTCAGAAGATAAATCCATACAGATTATGGGATAGAGCCTTCCTTTTAACAATCCTTCTGTTTATAATTAACAAGTGATTTCTCAGGGTGAAAATGAATCCATTAGGTGCTTTGGGTGATCCTTTTATTATTGTTATTAAAGATACTATATAGACATTGCTAAAATACTTGTCTTGGGAGAGCTATTTTTGAAAAATTAGTGTGCTACATTACAAGAAAATATTGCAATGGCATTTCTGGAAAGATTACAAGTGGGAAAATAAGATACATCTTCATTGGAATCTGTTATTGTATTTTACATGCCTATTTTAAAGTCTTCTTTTCCTCAGTTGTAAAATAAAGGTATTTTGTTTTGATACCCAAGAATTTCAGACCAGGCATTTTCTCACATTCTCCATGAAGTCACTTT
>NW_004443972.1:20283288-20284728 GCF_000243295.1 Trichechus manatus latirostris | reverse complement strand
GCCCAGCTGTGGCACTAGCAACACAGATGCTTTAAACTAGGGGTTCTTTCTTGTTTTAATATTGGTTTAACAAGTAGAAGAACATTCATGTTGGAGCTTTGATGAAAAATCCTTACATAACAAGCCATGAGATACAGGGGGCAACTTTTTAAAAGTTTGGTGAAGAGATGAAGCTTCAAGGGGCTATGTGGAAGAGATAAATTGGGCAGGGACAAGTGGTGGGAGAGAGGAGAGGTGTAGTTGGACAGCCCTGCCAATTACTGGTCCTATTATCCTTTCTCCTTCCTCACTAATGCACTGGCTTAAACTGCAACCACAAAGAAAGACTAGGGGCTGAATTCACAGCCCTCTTCCTTTCCTTCCTGCCCACAGGCACATTTTAAAAATGAAAAAAAAAAAAGTGATTCCTTGACTAAAATATTGAAAATGGTTTGCAGCCATTAGCGCTACCCTTTTCCAGATATGTCAAAATGTATACACTAGCTTAATTAGTTATTTTTTCTTGCTCATCTATACTTCTAGAAAGGCTAGCTGGGTTGGTTAGTCAGAGAAGGTGAACTCTATCAGCTCAGGGATCAGGACAAAACTATGTAAATAAAAACTCTGTCCTTAAGGTTAAAAACCTTTAGGTCACTCTTGAAACTAATGAGAGACCAGGGAGAACCTGCACACAAATGTGATCATTTGCACCTGAAGATATGTTTTGCTCTCCGCCCCCACCCCATACCATATTTGTGTCCATAATCCTGTAGGCAACATGTTAGTGAGGGAGAGAGTGGTGCAACATGTATTTCCTCATTTGCTGCTGAAAGCACATCCTGATCATTTATTTTTGAATTTTCTGAGTCAGAATTTCTCTGTTATCGTATGATAGCCTATTTGCTATGGATTTATTCATCCATTATGGAGCACTTTTTCTTGAGAACCTATTACGTGAGAGGCATTTGAAGAACAAAGATGAAAGACATGGTCCCTTCTCCAAAGGAGCACCTAGTCTAGTAAATAATAAATAGGCATCGAAGCAAATCCTGTCGCACCTAACTGGAGTTATTAATTAATTGTGAACTGGGTTAGTGTTGAAATACCAAAAAGAGTATTTGCTTGATAGCTTAAAGGACAGTCTAAGTACTTTTGAAAAATAATTGCAAACTCATTAGCCTTACCCTGTACCTCTGCTTGGCCTCTTTTCTTACCGGCAAAGTTTGTGTGTGCATTTATGTGTGTATGACTATGTGTGTATTTACCTCTGTTGCTTCTCTATAGCTTTACCAACAAATGTTAAGAACTAAGTATGTGCCAGACAGAGGGCTAAGCACTTGATATGCCTCGTCACATTTAATGAAAGAAAAAGAATGCTACATTGGGAATTCGGATGGTTCTGATCACAAAACTAGAAGTAAATCACTTCACATCTCTGTTTTTAAGACTTCAAAATGATAA
>NW_004443972.1:20273487-20281987 GCF_000243295.1 Trichechus manatus latirostris | reverse complement strand
AAAGCTTTATTAGTACAATATACTATTTTGTGACTTAAGGAGTATTTGAATCTTACCAGATATTTAGATTTAAAAAGTCCAAAAACTGTTTTCAATTTTGTTTTTACACATACACGTGCACATATACACCACCTACAGAAGATTAAGTAATGTTTCACTTTTCATCTAAAGGCTGTGATGACGTATAATCAGATCTGAAGCCTGTTACTTTTTATATGTTCATTTTTTCTGTAGGTGCATTTTGTCAATGGAGAATTCTTTTGAAATTCTTGTTCAGCCTCAGTGTTCTTTGTTCTTTCCTTCACAATGAATTGCAAAATGCCATTTAACGTCAAGGTTTCTAATCGTGCAACTGCACTGCTGCCCACCTTTTTATTGACTGCCTTTTCTTGGTTTTTGTTTCACTAGCAAGATTTTCACCTTGCTGCACATTCTTTCAACTTGGTCATCAATATATAAAAGCGGAATCTTTCTAAGTCCTGATGCTTATAGCTGCATTCCACTCATCACTTCTTTCCGTCCTCAGAGGGAAGCTCTATCTGAAATGTCTGAAGTGGCTGTTGATGGTGTCTTGACTGCTGCTACATGGAAGCCTTTTTTGAATACTATCATCTAAAGCTTCCTGAAGCTCAGTAAAGAATTGTCAGTTTGGATCACCAATGTTTATGTTTCTTTGTTTCAGACTCTATATTCCCCTCTCAACTTCTGTTTTCTATTTTTCCCTTTTAAATTTATGACAATGAAGTTATTGGTAAAGTTTCTACTGTAGGCATAAAAGTATATATATATATGTGTATATGGAGCGCTGGTCGCACAGTGGTTAAGAGCTTGGCTGCTAACCAAAAGGTCGGCAGTTTGAATCCACCAACTGCTCCTTGAAAACCCCATGGGGCAGTTCTACTCTGTCCTATAGGGTCGCTATGAGTTGGAACTGACTCGACGACGCCTAACAACAACAATATGTGTATATATCTGCTTATTTCTAAAATAAGCGGATATATATATCTGCCTTTGTAGGAAGCACGTAATTCTACTTAAAATTAGTCAAGCATCTCTATCAAGACAATAACTCAGAAAATTTTGGCTTAGAAATCTATAATATATGAAATAAATCTAAAAAGTACACACATAAATGCAAAATTGTGAAGTGTGTGTGTGTGTGTGTGTGTGCATGTATTCAGGTCCCTTTTTTTTATCTAGTGGATATTTTAATCTTTATAGATGCAATTATATATTTTGGATTCAGTCGTGCAACTTCTGAAAATCTATTAATTTCTTTTCACAAACCCCAACTGGACCATAATAGGGTTTGCAATATCATCCCAAAGATTTATAGAACACAGGTACATTATTTTCCTTTTAGTCAAGTTTTGGCCGAATCATTTAAATAATTATGAAGTGAATAGAATCATTCCTCTTACAGCTTTCCTTCCATAGCAACGTTTCATAAGGAGAGTCCAGGCTAGTGAAAATAAGGAATACAAGATTTTCAGAGGAAAAAAAATGCATTGAGATTTTCTTGGAAGATGTTTTCATATAAAATATGGCATTGGTATTGAAGATATGTTTTGTTCGCATGGCTTATTAACTGTACATTTCATAGGATCGCTATGAGTCAGAATCAACTCGATAGCAACGGTTTGTTTTTTTTTTCATATGTTAAAGAAAATGGTTCTTGAACTCCTTATTAAAAATGTCTGGCTGGCCAATATATACATTAATGATGGAATGACTGTGTCCTTCAAGAAGTATACTTACCCAGCACCTAGTTGTAGTGCTATCAAATCTACGTATTTAGGATTAAAAGCGTCTTGGTGGGACTCATATGCCAATAGACCATAGGACAGTATCACTAGAGTTAAAAGTGCAGTGTTTTTCAACTTCTGGTTTTCTTTAGAAGTTTGGATAGGGAATAATAGAAAAAATAAAACTAAGAATATATAAATAGCATTAATTTTTAAGTTATAGTTATTGAAATGAATATGTAATGCAATAATTTAAAAAATATTTGTTTCCAACTGCTGTGAATATTTGGTCATAAAACTATTCTGAGCTATAAAGGTGAAGAATAATTTAAAAACTCATAAAATATACCATGTTCATGGAATTGAAAATGCAACTGTAATATGGATAACATGGCTTTTTCTCTGATATTATAAACTAGTTAGAGAGGATAGAATTTGATTTAATTAGGCAGTCACAACTCGTAAGTCTTAACCTTGTATCCCAGGCATTAAATATAAGAACAGCGTTTAATCCTTTTAATGATTTATGTACCTAAATTGAACAAACAGCAGAATTCAATGAACCAGCTTTCTTTCACCCTGAATTCAGTAACAAGGAGCAGTAACAAGGAGCCACACAGCTCCGTTTTGTATATTACCAGCCAGTTTTTTCCATGTTAACTTATTATCAAAATAGTACACAGGCACAACATGGTGTTATTTATTTATTTGGTAAAATGTATTTACTGAGTTACTATCATTTGATATATGTTATGGGTATAAATAAAATAGCAATATTCAGTGATAAAAAACTACTGTCTTCCCCTACAAATTGGAGAAATCTGATGAGAAAGAAAATGCAAGCGCCATATATGTGTGTGTGTGTATGTACACATATATTCTTCCTTTCTTTTTCTTCTTCCATCTTGCGTCTCTCCATAGTATTGTGGGGATCAGACAAAAGTTTGATTTGCAATCTCTCCCAATTTTTGACTGCTGAAACTGCCACCTGGAATGCTCTGAGCACTATATGTAGTAGAAGCTTGGAAATAATCTCAGTCCTCTCTATGTTGTGAATTTTGGAGACTTTGTAAGAGTATTATGGAAAGAAATAAGTAATAGTGCATCAAAGTCATTGCTTGGGAGAAATAGTATAAAGAGAGAGGCTTCAGACATATTCTTTTATCAGCTGCACTTGGTTTTCGAGCATCAGAAGACCGTTAATTAAGCTCTATTCCTCCTGATGGTGGGAGAATGTCCACACCAGGAAAGTTATCTGGCTTTCACAAGTCATTTTTATGATTTTGCTTCCAGGTAGACTCCTGAGGGGAAATATTAAAAATTAACAAAACAGCGTTATTATGTCACAGGAAAAGTTGTAAATTGTGGATTGTGGTTTACAGTGAGTTATCTGTAAATAAATATCCATACACTTACAGGGATCAGTTTTTAATAATGACATCAACTTGAGGTTATTTGTTCTGGAGTTGGCAATTTCAATTTCAAGAGGGAAGATAATCATAATATTGCACAGTCTTCATTGAAATTGAATGGCAAAAAACAATGCTTATTGCAGCCTATGAGACAAAATTATTATGTACAAGAGACTATGTCATTGTTTTAATTCCACTTTACCAAGTCATTTGCTTTAACAGTTTTCATAATAGAAAAGAGATAACTTAGGTAAATAAGAATATATGCTGGATATTTAGAAGAAGCTAGCTGACTTGTACAAATATATTTAAATTAGGGGTTTGATATGACGCTTTTGAATATAGGTAAAAAGAGACATATATTTGTTTTATTAAACCCCTGTTTTCTTTAAATACTAGATCACAGTGTCAATGATTTACTTACATGGATATTGTTCATGTTTTCCTCTTAACACAATTATGTTAAATTTTAATGACATCAATGGTAATATCTAACTGGTATCTGTAAGCCGGTGAAGAGCCCAAAGGTTTTATACAAATTTATATGTATAAAGCCCTCACTGATATACTTTGCCGGTAGATATTTTACCTTGAGTAGTCAGCTCTGCAAATCCCTTGCCACAAAAGATTAAAAACATCCTACTATTACATCTAGAGATTTCTTTTTGTTATTCAAAGCCATGAATAAATTTAGGAAAAATGTATATGATTTTAATGCCTTAAACCAGAAAGCTTCCTTGATTCCTATTAAAAAATGGAATATTTAATGTTTTGCTTCTTCTGTGGTACTTTTTTTGATATGGTAGCAAAGAACAAAAAAGGATTCTGAGAACATATAAAACAAAAAACTGTGTTTGAAGTATTATAATGAAACAACCTTCTTCCTTTAATGTTAAGTCCCTTTTTAATGAAGATCCTCTGGCAGCTCTTGAATGTATGACTGGTTTATATCATGGGATGAAGCTGTCTGTTCTGATGATTGACATGAGCCCACATTACAATGGGATTCTGAAAATTAGTCCATAGAGGTCCTTTTCAGGTACTTCTCAGACTGAGAGCTGCCCTCCAACTACAGTAGAGCCTTTTTAACCCCACTCATTGGTATTCTAATCTGGAAGTGCTGTCCTGCCTTTTAAATAACTCAGGCATTCTGGCTGGTACCCCCCTTGACACATTACTTAGCCAAAGGATTCAAATGAGATTCCAGAAACATGCAGTACAGCACAAAGGGACTGGAATATGCACAATTAATAATCACACAGTTAATTCATTTTTAATGCAAGGAGGATTTCTGAAATTTCACATTCAGATTTGTAACACAAAGTAGTAGCTGTCTACCCACATTACATTTCCAAAATTCCAAAATATAGGCACTATCCCTAAGTTATTTTTTTATTTTAAATAGAGTTTCCTAAAGGCATAGCTTTAAGTAACATTAAGGTTATGACACAAACTGATAAAATTGGAAGATAGGACTTCCTTCAATCCAGGTATTGTGCAAATAAATAAACACATCAAGAGTTTTTACAAGACTGAGAAGAAGTTACATGTCTGATTAGGAAGGGTTGCCGTAGGGTTTTAATTATCTTGGGTCATAAACAACCAACTATATTACACAGTGCAATGATTTGTATCTCCCATTGTTTTCTTTTCAAGAAATATTCTTATACCCAGTGTTAAAGGTCTTGCTGCCCACATTTGAGAAGTGTATGGTTCATTACAATAACAGTGTCAGTAGAACTACAATAGACCTAAGATTTTGGATCTAGTCAGGAAGACAACCAGCGACTGAATCAATATTTAGTTTCTAGAGTCTATGTATGGATAATAGTGAATTCATTCATTCACCATTAATAGATTGCATGTCTTCTATATGCCAGGTTCTATTTTACATTCTGTTTTAGGTTGGGAGTTCCTGAGTGGTGCAAGCAATTAAGCACTGGGCTACTAACTGAAAGGTTGGTGGTTTGAACTTGCTCAGATGTGCCTTGGAGGGAAGGCCTGGAAATCTGCTTCCAAAGGGTCACATCTATGAAAACTCTATGGAGCACAGTTTTACTCCAAAACCCATGAAACTCTGAGATATGGAGTTGCTGTAAGTTGGAATCAAAGGCAACTGGTTGGTTTATTTTAGGTTCTGGGAATGAAGGCAGTGAGTCAGAGAGACAGAGCCCCAGCGCTCATATAATTCTTGGACACAAGTAAATGAACAAGGTAAATTCAGAGAATTATAAGGGCTAGGCAAAAAATAAAGTACAGTAAGATGATAGAGTGATGGGGGCGGAGGGGCAGCTCATGTGGGAAGTAGAATTTGAGTGAGAGACCTCACTGAGCCATGAGGAAAGAGGAAGAACAAAGGCCCTGAGGAAGTCATGAACTTTCTAGGTTCTAAGAAGCCCAATATAACTGAAGCTAGAGCTGAGTGAACAGAAGAAGTATTTCACAATCAATTGGGTCATCATTTAAATGAGCCATTAGTGTGGCCTAAGTCACTGCATAATCAGTTTTGATCCACTGAGCCTCTGTCTATAAAAATGGCTTAGGAATCAAGCAGGAGGCAAAATATACAGTAAATGAGGTAAAGGCATGGCTTTGTGGGGAATTAAAGTGGTGACACCTCTTTTATAAAACATTTACTATCACCCAGGTACATCAGCTGCCTGGGATAATTATTGGGTGGCTTGTACCTTCAACATTGCCATGTATTTTTAAATCATTTAGGTTTTTTTTTTCTTTTTCTTTTTTTATTTCACCACTGGGCTAAAAGGGTGTCCGGGGGCCATACTCTCGGGGTTTCTGCAATCTCTTTCATGCCAGTAAATCTGATTTTTTTTGTGTGTGTTAGAATTTTGTTCTACATCCTTCTTCAGCTCTGTCCAGAACTCTCTGTTGTTATCCTGGTCAGAGCTGTCAGTGGTGGTAGCCAGGCACCATCTAGCTGTACTGGACTCAGTCTGGTGGATGCCTTGGTAGCTGTGGTCCATTAGTCCTTTGGACTAATCTTTTCCATGTATCCTGTTCTCTTCATTCTCCCTTGCTCCCAAAGGGATGAGACCAGTAGAGTATCTTAGATGGCTGCTCACAGGCTATTAAGATCCCAGATGCTACTCACCAAGGTAGAATGTAGAACACTGTCTTTATAAACTGTGTTATGCCAATTGAGCTAGATGTTCCTCGAGACCATGGTCCCTACAGCCCTCTGCCCAGCAATTCAGTCCCTCAGGGAGTTGGGATGTGTCTATGGAGCTTCCATGACGTTTCCTTATACAAGTTATTTATGTTTTACAATGACTTGCAATCATATGTATGAAACCTTCAGAGATAATCTGAATTATGAAATTGGACAGATCATCATAGGATATTTGCACCAGTACTTTTTAAAATAAGTCCTGGGGTGGTGCAAGTGGTTAACAGGCTTGGCTGCTAACTGAAAAGTTGGAGATTCAAGTCCACCTGAAAGTGTCTTGGAAAAAAGGCTTGGTGATCTACTTGCAAAAAATCAGGCAATGGAAACCCTATGAAACACAGTTCTACTCTGACACACATGGGGTGGCCATGAGTCAAAATTGACCCCACAGCAACTGTGTTTTTTTGTTTGTTTGTTTTTTACTTCTTCAAAAGATTCAATACCTTTACTTTACTTTTTCCTCTTTCATCCTCAAGCCTCACCCACCTTCTAAACCAAAGTAAAAGGAGGAAATTCTATTTAACTAATCTTTCATGGGAGCTAGACTCTGTCTGAAACCTTGAAGCTGGTGGACATATCCTTGTTACATGGAATAGTGGAATTTCTACTTTTTTGTGGTACATGCTGTCTTCAGACTGACAGATATTGTTTTGGAAAGTAATACCAAACTGGTATCTAATGCTAGCTGCTAATGGTTTCTGCGACCTGTTTCTGAAATATGCAGGCAGCCTTCTTGTATATGCTTAAAATTCTCATTTAACACTGGCTACCGTCAGGAAGAGAAATGGTGCCAATGTTTTTCTTTTTTTCCTTCTGTTTTCCTTATTTTTTCTTCTCCTTTTATTTTTATTTTTTTCGTGAATTACTAACATTGGCCCACTAACTTAACCTGGACAGCTTTCAAGCATGATTAACTCTCAATCTCCACCCCACAGTGGAAGATCAACTACTCTTTTCTGATGTCTTACTTTCGATAGTGTCCTGAAAGGTGAAATCATTCATGCATACATAATTGATCCAGTGAGTTTTCTTGATCTACACATATGATTGTAATTTATAAATACCAATTGGATAATTGCTGGGAGAGGTTTTAAAAAGAAAAGGTTTCCAATGCATGGCTGACACATTGTGTTCGCAACTGATTATATTATTTACAATATTAATGAACCTGATATTCTTTCTCCCATCGAGGGCAACATGTAGGTTTTTCTTAATGCTCAGTAGTGTGACTGGTGCATGTTTTTGCCTTGCAGAAGCTGGGGAAAGAATGTGAGCTTTCTCTCTCTAATACGTTATCCTCTGAGTGCTGTGCACACCCCATATGCTGGTCTGGTGCACAGAGCTCAAATTAGGTCACAACTGTGAATGCCTAGAATACCAAAGTTGAAAAATTATTAGGTATCAAACTCTCAATACCATTTCCCTTAATAAATTCCAATCTTAGAAATAAGTTAATGGCAACAATTTGTAACAAGTACACAAAACACCTACATTACTTATATCTTTCAGAAGCTTATCCATTAAAAAATTGTTACCATTAGTAATTTACAAGGGAATAAAATAAAATCCCTTCAGCAAAAGCTTTCCCCATGCAGACTGTGTCAGGCCTAATGTCAAAAGATGTTATTTTATATTCATGAATCTGTGCCCATTGGCATGTCTATTGCCAAATACTCACAACTGGACATTTCAAAAAAAAAAGTCTGTGGCCTAATCGCATGAGTTGTCCATATGGAAAGGAAATGAAAACTTTATCCCAATGCTACAAAGCAGACTTAAATACTATGCAATGTGATTTTAGCTTTTCCTTTTGAAGAACATGAGCCATAGTCCTCCAAAGTAAGAAAAGAAAAAAGAAGTTGTGTTGTTTTCCTGTAGAAGCTTCATGCTCCTTTCCTCAGTCTCTACTTAACCCCAGTTACAGCTTGGGGATCAAGGAGTATCCCCACAAAGCAGTTACCATGTGACTTCGCCTATCCATATCTCAAGTGCATTTTCTAGAGAGCAAGTTAGTGACACCTAAGGAGACAGAGTGTTCGAGAGCAACTATTTATCAAGTAGTAATATGGGGCCCTTAGCTTAAAAGGAAGACACAGAGGAAGCCAACAGTGTCTTGGAGTTCTTTATAATAGCAATTTCCTCTTCTTTCTCCCATA
>NW_004443972.1:20270736-20271672 GCF_000243295.1 Trichechus manatus latirostris | reverse complement strand
AAAAAAAAGTTACAATAAAAACAAACAAACAAACAAATACATACCAGATTTTACACCGAGACTAATGATAGTATTCTATGTCTGGAAAATGGTTAACATTGTGAATACATAGGAACACATTCTTTCATCTCTATTGCTACTCTCAAGTTAGATTTAAACCATGTAGAAACACTCAACAACTATCACCACTCCATCAGGGGACATACGGGTTGGGGTGGAGGAGGATCATATAGACTTGATTACACTCTATTTTGGCCCCAGCCTGTTAGTCCCTATTAGGTCTGTGGAACTAAGGACAGATACAGAGATTAGGGTCAAAGTTTCTGTGGTATTGCAGACCTGTGTTCCGGGTAACCAATAAAACAGTGTTGTCAATAGGCTTTGCTTTTACAGCTATATGGGGAGGGAAGGAGGAAAATAAGATTAATAGTAATCGAGACACTGTGATAGAAAGCCTCTTTTGCTTTCTGAAAAGGCCCATCAGTTTTTAGAGATAAAATTTTACACATATGTACAGAACAAAACCATTCTTGCCAATATCAGTGAAAGGAGTTATGAAGGCGCTGTACCTTGACATTTAGCTGGATAAAACTGAGTGATTTCAGGTGCTGATATGTAAACTAACAACTTTAAAAAGCTCTTTGTTGCTTGAGAAATGTGAAGTGGTCTGATTCCTCTGGGAATTCTGAACAAGCAAGTATTTTTATTTGACGTGACAGTGTTATCCAGACATATGTTATTATCATTGGTTTCGGTGCAAATCCTGAGAAGATTTTTTATTTAGCATGTAAAGGGCTTGGCAAAGCATCCCATCTGGGGTTCAGGAAATCAGGCCTATTAATACGAGAATTACATACAAATCCCCCAAGGCATGGAGGAGAGAATAAACTTCATACTCTGCATATGCACCAGCTATATTAACATGATAGATTTTCA
>NW_004443972.1:20250037-20262469 GCF_000243295.1 Trichechus manatus latirostris | reverse complement strand
GTTTGTTTGTTTTTTAAGTTACCATGTCGAGGGCTTGGCAATTATTAGTTTCTTCATTATTCTCTTCAGTGTCCTCTGTGGACTATGTCACTGTCATGGGTGGCTCTCAAAGGAATCAAGCAAAGCCAACTCTGTCCCTAACATTCAGAATGCTTCTTTGTTGGCATTGCCTAGGAACTAGCAAGACAAAAACAAAGGTATACCAAAAGAATTGTATCTCAGTATTGAAAATCTCATTCAAATTCAGAGAGCTGAGCTTGCCTGATGACTGATATTGACTAGTTTCTTTGCATTTCCTCCAAGCAGGAGATAGATTCAGTAAGGTTTCATATAGCACATGTTTATCCTGATATTTACTTTTTTTTTTTTTCTTCTTTTCTTGTATCTTTTCCATACTCAGAGTTGTTACTGGACCCGATGTTCGCTCTGTCCAGGCCAGGATGGTGAACTCAATATCTGCTGTTTCTTCTAAGTCTCCTAACATTAAAGATTCCCATTGAATTTAATCCACTTCCCTGTCCTATATGTCCATTACAACATTAAAATGATGTTGCACTGAATTCGTTTTCCTACTTAAGCCAGTTTGAATTGATTTAGTACTTGCAGCCAAAAACTCCCAACAAATTCACTCAGTGATCTGGGCAAAGTTGAGTCAGTTGCCTCTTCAGAAAAATGGAGATGATACCTTCTTGTGGGGTAGATAATAATTGTACATTTAAATCACTCTCTTAGCAGTAGTATGGGATCAATAAAGCTTTCTTTAATATTTTTAAATAGAGCTGTAATTTTTAATACTTAAGCAAGAACTCGTCCTTGGGTTTCCTTAAGAGATCATAAGGAGGTCACTTGTGTTAAATGTTTGTGCATATGGGTGCTTGCTACTAAACTGACTACTTTTCATTTATTGATCCAGCATGGTCACCTCCCATTTGGTGGGGAAGTATCTCCCTTCCTTTAAATATTTATCCATCTTGCCTCTTCTATCACCTGAATATGTAAGCTGCCATGTAGTTCAATGTAACTGTCACCTGACCAGAGTTGGTAGATTCAGGCAAGGGCTCCTACCTTAAGTTAGACAGATCACAGTCGCTTCTGTAGTTACTATCCCTTTGACTACAAACAAATGTCAAAAGGTGGATATCTTACATAATCTGAACCCCATCTTCTCTTTCACAGCACTTTAGAATAAGGAAAGAGTCAGCAAAATCAATTTCTTTCTGGGAATTTGACTCTGTATTGTATACAACTCATGAGAAGTCAACAGCCACGTACTCTGCTTGGAAGACTAAAGAAACAATAGCTGGTCTACAAAGAGAAAGAGAATAATGATTTAGATTTTCAAAAAAGAATGAAAACCAGATACGAAGGGAGACTCTTAATGCTACCTGTGTCCGTGGATGCAGTTGTTACTTTGCCCTGGCTTTGTGAAAATCATAGTACCCTTAAAATGAGTTCCTCATATTTCTTAAACAAATATATGGATTGGATTTTTGGTGCATACAACCCAAAGCCATAGTTTATACATGAAAGTGGAGTTACTAAGTATAAAAATATATCTTTAAGTATTAAAAAATGTTATTTTCTAATAATTGCATAATATATTATGTTATTTGGAATAAACTAATGTTTAAAATAGATTATAAATATATTTTTGGAAAAAATGTAGATTTTTTTCCATAGTTTTTAGGATGTTTTTCTATAGTACACTGAGAATGAGCTTAAATATAGAACAATACTAAATTCTAAGGTTAAATTGACAACAAAAACCCCAGTGTTACACTTTAACTATATATTGGCTTTGTTTATTGTTGATGTTAATTTTAAGCTTTAAAGCAAGCTTCAAAAGCTATCAAAATACTGAGTCTAAAAAATAGTTACTGACCCCATTTATTTTGGAGCCAAAAGTGAACCCAAAGGGGTCGATGCCTTTCAGTTTTTCAAATAATATTGTGGTAGGTAAATAAGAGGTTGAAGTGAAAGATATAGCAAAGTGAGTTGGTCTGAAAATACATCAATGAGGACAAGAGTCTTCTGTCACAGGATATGTACAAAGTTTTGCATTATGTTTTGGGTGTGAGACCACTTCTCAATAACTGTCTAAGCAGATGACTCCACTTGTATCTTTTCATAAGCTTGTTTAAACTTGAGATAAGGTAGCTTAAAAAGAGAAAAATGAAGAGTAGCATAAACCTGTTATTCACTATGGACTGGAGATTGAAAATTATTTTGATTTCTTAGTCTAAATTGACCTATACTTGCAAAACCAAGTGAATTCAAGGTGAGGATATTGATTTCTGGTTCTGATTATTTCTTATCTGGGTGATTTTCGCAGGCTGAGTTACGTAAAGTCCTTTCATATAAGTCTTGTTTACTTCATGAGGACATAGAATTTTATTTATTTATTAATGAAATTGAATTAATGGAATGTGAGATGCTCTATAAAAACAGAAAATACACTTTCTTTTAAAATAGAGATAGAGAATTTACAAAAATCATTCAGGGATATTGTAGTCAATAAAGCGTTTTAAGTCCCCGCTCTACTGTGGTTTAATGATAAATGTCTCTACATACGTGTTAAAAATTTAAGAGTAACAACCACAATAATAGAAAAGGAATCCACAATTTCCAAGAGTAAATGGAATGTCATCTTGGCCTTCCCATGGAACATAGTCATTTGGTTGGTTTAGCTTTTTCTATGCTTCCTGGAGCCAGCCTAGTTGCAGGTTTGTATCATCTCTTGTGGTTTTTTCCAGAATTCTACATCCTATATTTTTGGAAAGTGCTCTCAAGTCAATAAATTTTCTCTCACCAATGTTACATTTCTTAGCCTCCTTGATCAAACCCCCTCAGAATCCAGTACCATGCATTCTCTCTCAGTTCTTGCCAGTATAGGCAGGCTAGATCTTGTGGGTCTTTTGGGGTATAGTCTTATTCTTCTCTTATCAGACCCAAAATGTCCCTGACCGACTTAACCTTACTTATAGACCCAATAGCCAAGAGGGGAAGTGTAAGCAGTTCCTGAGGTGGATACATTTTGCTTGACAAGGCATAAGCTTCCACATTGCCTTCCAGTGTAGGTAGATTGCTATCTCTTAATAGGGAGAGATGGGCCACTACTCCAGACTCAGAAAGTTCGGAAGAATCTGGGACACAAACTGGGGGGAAGGATCCACCCAGATATTCCCATCCCTCATGTAAGGGTCTCAGGGTTTTACCAACAAAGGCCTTTACATTAGCATAACAGATCTGTCATGGTTTGGTAATTAATTGTATTTGAAGTTCAGCCACTCAGACCAGAAAGTCCTCAGCTTGGTCCTCAGGGTTCTCTTCCCTGCCATAGAGAAAGATGAGAGTCTCCTTGTGTCAACCAAAGAGGGCTTCTGGTTTTACACCTTGCTACTCCCCATGAGCTGTTCATTATCTCTCTCAGAGCATCAGTAGTGTTTATGCTTAGCAGTAGCCTTCCCATCTCATTATCCTTACAGCTACTATTTTCTTCCTACATCTTGAAGTACCTGACATATTGTGCACTCTAATGCATTCTCTTCCATCAGTGAAAGTTTTAACAATTGGACCACCACCTTGTTCTGGAGGCTGTCTGTGCTCCATCTACTATTAGTGATGGGTGCTCATGGTCACCTGGGTAGTGAATGATGCTGTTTTTGTTTTTAGGTGCCATTGAGTTGGCTCTGACTCATAGCAATCCTATGTACAAAAGAAAGAAATATTGCCCAGTCCTGTGCCATCCTCAGAATCATTGCTATGTTTGAGCCCATAGTTGTGGCCACGATGTCAATCCGTCTCATTGAGGGTCTTCTAATGCTGAGGGAGTGTTACAGCTCCCAAATCCCATCTTATTGCCTACTTTCTCAGACCATTCCCAGTACAAACTGTTACTGCTTAGGTTCTCCAGAAACAGGTGGGGAGACAGATTTTGGAATGCAAAACATTTTTTAGGGACTAACACCTATTAAACAAGGAGGGAGATAGTGTGATTAGGCAGAAGGAAAAAGTCACTGTGATGGAGACCTGACAAAGCCTAGGCATGATTGGCTGGGAGCTATGGAGCAAATATTGCCTTTTTGAGTGTCCTGTATTGAGCCCAAATAGCCATATATTTACACTTTCAACTTATTCAGTTACTGAATGTGGACAGCTCCAGGAAGGGTGTAACCTTGGGTCAAGGGACTCTCTACAGCTGAGGCAGACCCTAAGGAGTTGACAGCTGGAGATGGTCAACTAATGCCGCTCCCTATAGCTGGGCAGAAGATCTTGCTTTCCTTGAAGGGGGATTCAGTGACATATCTCTCTGTCTACCACATTGCATAAGAAAATATATGGGATGAAGACAAAGCTTCAACCAAAGCAAATGTATAACAAATATTGCTTTCGTTAGTTAAGAAAGGATGAAAATACATGTGTTACGAATTTAGTTCCTTTTCTATCTATCCATCTATGTATCTATGTATCTATCTATCTTCTTCATCATCATAATCTATTTATCTATCTCATCTATCTGTGTATTAGGTGAATAATAAAATAATTAACAGAGAGTAGTGTGGAAAGAAGGACATATTCAAATAACCATGTTAGCAAAATTGACTGTTTAGAAAAAAATCAATTTGATATTTACTTTATATCAGTCATTCAAAATTTGAGGGGTTTAAAGAATTAAATGTTAAAATTCAACCATAAATGACAGTATATTTTAATATATAACAAATCTCAGAATAGATCTGTAGCATCTGATCCAGTGCTGGAGTAGACATTTGCTCAACGCAGTCTTACTTGATATAATTTTGATGTCCTAAACATGAAGAACCCCAGTGGTGCAGTAGTTAAATGTTTTGCTGCTATCCAAAAGGTCAGCAGTTGAAATTCACCAGTAGCTCCTTGGAAACCCTATGGGGCAATTCTACTCTAGCCTGTGGTTACTATGAGTTGGAATCAACTCAGTGGCAATGGGTTTGGTTTTTTTGATTTTTTTAAACATGAAGAAGTTTAAGTATTCAGAAATGAGATAAAAACTGGTTCTATAATATTAATACAAGGAATTATGAAATCAAAGTATACTGAAGCTATATTGAGACCAGAGACTAGTGTTTTCATGATTGATTTTTTAAATATATCTTTAAAAGTTTCAGAATGAGGAAAAACAGAGATGATTTTTTAAAAACAACAGAAACCTAGAGAGCTTCTTGAATGCCTGTCACGGGAAGCTATGGGATATATTGTCATGAAGATAGAAATTCTTTTCCTTCCTTCTTTCTCTCTTTCTTTCTTCTCTCTCTCTCTCCTATAAATAGGGACACCTCTCATTTGAATGGGAGCATTTCTAAGCATCAAAGTTACACAAGAAATCAAAAATAAAAGGTCAATGTATTTGAAATCGTCACCAAATTAAAAGAGAAACTAGAGAGATTGGTATGACAAATGTGAAAAATCAAGGTGTAATAATCTTACTATGCAAGGAATTCTTCCACATTCATAACATTACTAAAATTCACTAATAAATTGGGGAGAAGATAAAAAATTTAATAATAAAATATTTTATCTTCTTTTATTACTATCAAGATGTTTTATTGGTTTAAGTATTCTAATTTAGGCTAAATAGTACAGCATGAGTAGCCTCAAATTTGGCTTCTATATCACCTCTCTGATAGTTCCCATATTTTCACTAGAAGAATGGAAGTCTACTATGACTCTTTGCTCTAAGGCAGTTTTATGGCTGCTCATATATTAATATTAGATTTGCAGCATTGAGTGCTAGAGTAGATATTTATCTATTACGTGGCTTACTTGATGTAATTTTGGACATAACTATATTCATATCTAAATGGTCAAGAGCAGCAAACCTTAATTCAGGATCGAAAAGCACTTTTGTTGGAAGTGCCCAGATAACCAGAAAAAAAAAAAAAAAACTGAGTTACCCAGTTAATTTTTTAAATATCTCCTTTCATTTTGTATTTTTAGGCTTAGATTATTCCTGGAGAAAATTTGTAGTCTAAATTACAAGAGAACAGAAAGAATGTAAACAATGAAACTGCTAATAACAAAGCGCCACCATTCCTAGGTGCTACTGACACATTCAGATGCATAAAATGGGGGGAATGCCAGCGACTCTTCAGACCTTAAGCTTGCTCACTTGGTTTATAAGGCTCACAGTGCGCAGTGCCTTCCCTTTATTTGTTGCCTCCTCACATGCAGAAGCAGGCAAGGCATTTCTGATCTGGGCATTATGCCAGTTCTTTCAATTGCTTCTGAATGAGCTAGCTGTTTCTAAAACATGGCCCCTCGGCAGGACCCAGAACCTAAGCCTATAGGAATCCCTCCCCTGCGGGGCAGTGAGCACCAGCTCCTCCATCCTGGCCCTTCCCAGACTGTGGCTGTTGATCTTGTTAGCCTAATGCTCTGCTCGGAATTGTCTTCAGGATGTCATTTTCCACTGACTGCAAGGAGCTTACTTGCTGTTACTTATTTGGCAATAAGGTCATAAGCACATTTTGCCTGTCAAGCATATGTATGATCAAAAAGGTGTGCCCCCTGCTCATTTATGTTCTTGCTGTAAATCTGCTTTCTGGCCTTAGAGCTGATCTCATCAGGAGTAAACCTGGAGCAGCACTTCCAGACAGTTATATTGAGATTGTAACCCTGCATGGAGTATTGGCCTTTTCTTTTGGTGAATCAGGGCATAACCACTGTCTCAGCAGATTTAAACAGACAGTTATTGAGATCAACAAGATCTTCTTTTGCAAGACGTCCAGAAATTGCCCAGTTGAAATATTAAAAATGAGGTACTATCATTGGCCTCGTATGAATCATTTTTGGTTGCTCTTTTCCTCCTCAGGATCTGTAAAAAAAGGATTCTCACTAACAGGGAAATATTGCTGGTATGTTGGTGAACACTCTTCAAAATGGTTTTTGAATCCTGACATCTGTTCTTGTAGACTGCGTCCCCACCAGTTCAGAGGCTGCTGTCTGTGGTACTTCAGGTTAGAATTCCTTTTGCTTTATGTGGTGGCTTTGCACTGTGTTAATTTATTTAAGCCAGAACTATTTTCCAGAACTGCCTTTCCTGATGGTGGTGGGTTAGCATTGACCACAAGAGAGATTTGTGAAAGTCTTGGAAGGCAGAAGTAATGGAGCCACTTTGAACACAGGTGGCTGGCCAGGCATGGTTGCAGCTCACACATATTGTCCTGATTCGCTGACTCACCTTGTTGGCATGGGGTTCTCAGCTCTTCTAGTTCCATCAGGGTCTCCTCCTTTTGTGGTTCTGAATCCCAGGTCATGTGCATGGGCCACTCCATGGTGAAGAGCAGCAGCTTCTCCTGTAGATCACCTGCATCACTGAAGTTAGAGGCACGAGAGACAGACAGGAGTTCCAGTTTGTCTTTGCTCTCCTCCACTTCATGACCACCATTAATTCCTAGCTGTCTGGATGCTGATCATGTCTGCTGCAAAGGACTTCTTTAATGTTTTAAAAAGCAAAGATGTCACTTTGCTGATTAAGGTGCACCTGACCCAAGCCATGGTCTTTTCAATTGCTTCATATGCATATGAAGCTGGACAATGAAAAAGAAAGACAGAATTGATGCATTCAAATTGTGGTGTTGGCAAAGAATACTGAATATATCTTGGACTGCCAGAAGAATGAACAAATAAGTCTTAGAAGAAATACAACTAGAATACTCCTTAGAAGCAAGGATGGCAAGACTTTGGTTTGCTTACTTTGGGCATATCATCAGGAAAGATCAACCTCTAAAAAAGGACCTAAAGTTTGGCAGAAGGTGGTCAGCAAAAACAAGGAAAACCCTCCGTGAGATGGATTGACACAAAATCTACAACAATAGACTCAAATATATCAAGGATCATAAAGTTGGCATAGGACTGGGCAAGGTTTCATTCTGTTATGCTTAACGTCACCATGAGTCAGAGCCAACTTGATGGTAACTAACGACAACCAGATGCAGGAGCAATGGCCTTATGTAGGTGGCTTAAGCAGCACCCACAATCACACCAAATTAAATTTGTATAACAAATCTTTTATTTTACATTATGTGTAGTTTTTTTGTGTCTCTAAAACAATTGGTACACCATGGTTGGGGCTCTCTGATCATCCATTCTGTGCATAACAGCCGGAAGGGCAAATATTTCCTCTTTTCCCATTTGATGGATGGATACGTGGCTTTTTTCCTTGATTGGGAAGATGGTAAGGTTTTAATCCCTATGTGTTCATGTCCCTCTTGCACTCTTGTGCGTTGGGTTAAGCAGAGACAGTAACTATTAGTCCCTTGGTGAATAAGATGCCAAACCACACACGACACCCATTTTGCACTCCCTATTAAAATTTTACAGGTCAAAAATCCAAAACCCACTTAATAAAAATTGTTCTTCATTGTAAGTGACAGAAGAGAGCAGGTCAATCTATGGAATAATGGTGCGGTAATTAGAAACTTTGTAGTTGATAAAGTGTGACTGTTAATCAATGTTTGGCTAATTAATCAATATTTTAATCATTAGCCTTTTTAAATTTGTTTTAATGAGCATTTCCTCTAATTCCCCTGATCCCATTGCTTCCAATGCTTCTATTATCACCGTTGAAGAATAAAGCAAGGATTTGTCTGTTCAGAGTATCCAGTATCTCTAAAGACTTTAGAAAGTAATGCACCTCAAGTACTTAGAGATATCCTAGAATGCCTAGATTTAGGTGATTAAACAAGAAAGGTATAAAGTTACTACATTATCATGGAACATTTGCTTAATGGCAAAAAGTTATGATTTAGAACATCACATTAAAACCATCATAAACTTTCTCTTTCAAAGACTGTTTGGAAAATTGTGTTTCTTATCCACTGTTAGGATTGGACTGTGCTCACAAATCTTACTGTGTCCTGTTTCAGACCCCATGTTTGTTTCTGTGTTGTGTCATTACCTTCCACTGACACACATGCCCACTTGTCCTCCTTTTCCTCTTCTTCTTTCCTTCTTTCTTCTCCCCTCCTACTTCTCTTTTGTACCTGCAGAACTTATGCTTCCTCTTTTTCCTCTTATTTATTAACTCTCCCTCATCTATAGCCTTACACTGCCCAGAATACCCCACAGAAATTATCACATTTGAGGTTAATGAGAACTATGTAAACAAGAGCAACATGGATTACCTCTCCCCCCTTTTTAATGAGAAAATAAATACGGTTCAGAAAGGATGAGAGATTTGTCCAAACAACACGCGGTATAAAGTAGAATCCAAGTCCTCTGTATGTTCTTTTTTTATATTAAATGATCTTGCTAAAATTGACTTGGAAATTTGACTTGGACAAGAGGTGTTTTACCCAAAAAGTCAGACATAAAACCTTTCATTTTCCTTTAGTCTTTGTGTAGCAGTTACCTTTTCCCAAAATATTCACTCTAAATCTAATACACTGAAAAGAAAGGCTCAAGTAAAAGAAGTAGAGAAAATACTTTTGTATATGACTTTAAGACTTTCTCAGGAAAACACTATAGAGAGAACCCAGCAATTCGAGCTGGGCACCTGTGAGAACATAGGGTTACCGTGTTACGAGTCCTCCCGAATGACATTGTGCACCGTGTTAATGCCTGACATGAACAGAGCAGGGCACTGTGGTTGCTCAGGCCTCAGAGAATCTGGAAAGCTAAATATTAAACACTACACAATCCCCCTCAAATCAGAAGATGTAATCCTGCCTACACTAAAGTACTTTCTGTTATCTTTATTATTCTGGAAATTCTAAGCATTTTGTAAATTACTACAGTAATTAATGAGAAATATATTGAAAGATTTGATAGCAGGTATGATTGATTTGAAGCCCTGGTGGCACAGTGGTTAAGAGCTTGGCTGCTAAGCAAAAGGTCCATAGTTCAAATCTACCAGCTGTGCCTTGGAAACCCTAGAGGGCAGTTCTACTCTGTCCTAAAGGGTCGCTTTGAGTTGAAATCCACTTAATGGCAATGGGTTCAGTTTTGGTTATAATTGATTTGCTCTAGAATTTTGGTAATAACATGTGGTAGTCACTAAAACTATTCACCAACATGCTGGTTCTTTGCTCCCTCCAGGCACATGGTGAGTTTACACTAGTCACCATCTTTGAAGTTGATCTGACTATTGACGTGCTTGAGTCCCTCGGTGGTGCAAACGGTTAAGTGCTTATCTACCTAACCAAGAGATTGGTGGTTCGAACCCGTGCAGAGGAGCCTCAGAAGAAAGGCATGGTAATCTGCTTCACAGAAGTCACAGCCTTGAAAACCCTATGGAATGCCCTTCTCTTCTGATGCACGTAGGTCTTCATGAGTCAGAATCAACTCTACAGCCATGTTTTTTTTGTTTTTTTGGTATTGGCTTTCTAAGGCCGGAAGTGACACGTGTCACTTTTGGGAGGAAGAGTTAAAACCACAAGGTGATTTGTCGTCTTCACTTACAGTTGTTGAGGAGATTGTGGAAGGCGGTGTGGAGGGGAAGCCTCTGTCAGTTCCGTTCCCTGCATGACTACAATGAGCATAGGGACCCCTAGAGACTTGCATTGGCCATGTAGCATGAACTCAACACATGCCTTAGTCATGCTAACCCTATCCTGATTGACAGAGTATGTTTTGGGAAGAAGGTCATGTGTTCGATATAGTTGTGTATAACGTTCTTCCTTTTCACATCACTTACAATAATATCAAAAGTCCTGTGGCACAATGGTTAAGTGCTCAGCTGCTAACTGAAAGGCTCTGTGGGAGAACAACGTGGCAATCTGCTCCCATAAAGATTACAGTCCTTATGGGGCAGTTCTACTTTGTTATATGAGGTTGCTATGAGTCAAAATGGGACTTGACGGTACCTAATAACAACAACAGAATAATACCTACCTCTGCAGTGTCATAAGAACAGTATACTATTCTTACATAGAGGTATGATGGAATCTAGGGAGCTAGGTTTTGTGTTTGGCTTTGGACAATTAACCTCATTACTTTATATCAATACCTCACAGGCTCTATTTCATGTTAAGACCATAATATCTTATAGAACATTTTTAACTCATTCCTTTCTTATTTTAGCTACAAATTCTAAGTGTTCTCTTTTGCCTTTCTTCTTATTACCCAAAATTCAATATAGTTGGTCCATCTATCAACAGTGAGGAAAATGAATGGAAACAGTTATAAAATGCTTATAGGTATATCAGGATTTGTTTATACTTATTGGGTAAGGAATTAATTTCTATTTTCAGAAAAAAATCTCATAAGCACATCTTTATTATAGTTTTTATATTACTTTGTGTTACTTATAAAAAGACAAAAATACTTTGTTCACAAATGAAGGTTTGAAACTGATAACTAGTGTTCCTATTTTGATTGTTTCAGCCCTCACGTATGCGAGTCTTATATTAATTAGTTAGCATTATATTTTGGCTGTCTTTGTCTGAGTGAGATCCTCTGACATGAGAGGCCAAGAATCCTGGAGGTAAGCCATTAAGATCCTGAACCATCACACAGTAACAGATTTTGGGTTTTAGGGGGTCAAAAAATAACACCACTGTTCCCAACCTGAGATCAGAACCAATTTGCAGAGAATGATACAGGAGTCAGACAGTGAGAGATCAAAATGTCAGCTTTATTACTGATAAAAGAAATGCTGAAGGACATGGCTTAGATAAGTCCTAATAGGCTTGCTAACCTGTCACTGAATTGAAGTCACCTCCCTTCCTGTCACCACTAAACAGACAACAAACAAAAACTCCAGCAGTTCACCCTGGTAGAAGCAGAGCCTGCCCTACCAACTTTATCACATGGCTGGCAGCAGGTAGGAATCCACCTTCACTGGAGGCTGTCAGATTCCATAAAGGAAAGCAAAGGGACAGGGCTGAGGCAAACGTGTCTGGTTTATACTTGAAAACAAAGTAAGTCGTTCCTCTTCTGCTAAGAAGGAGAGAGTAAGGTATGGTGAGAGAGACCTAGGATGTTACCCTTGGGCTTAGTTCCTCTTCCTTGGCACTTTGACAGTTGAGATTGGATAATTCCTTGTGGTGGGAGGCTTGTGCATTATAGGATCTACTCACTAGATGACAGCAGCACCCCCAACAGTAGTGATAACCAAAAATGTATCCAAATATTGCCAAATGTCTGCTGTTGAGGGAGGGAGGTGGAGAGGTGGAATTCTCTCTTACTGGAACCACTCCCCTATGGACTTCTTTCACTTGGAAACATGAGGATAAAGCAGCAAGTGTTCTTCTCCATTAGGGATGACCAGCAACTCTATGTAATAAACCGTTAGATTTTAAGTTCCTTGACTACTTCTTTTAAAAGTGGAATATGGAAAAGTGGCTTTCAAATAAGCAACAGTACACAGTAATGATAACTCAGGGCTTGGCAGAAGAAATTTCAATGTTATTTGCAAGGAAGAGGGAAAATATTGTTTTGACGGATCAGAAATTT
>NW_004443972.1:20244878-20249796 GCF_000243295.1 Trichechus manatus latirostris | reverse complement strand
AAAAAAAAAAAGGAGAGCAGTAACAGGATCAAATTAATCCCCTAAATATTTATACATCCCCTTATACACGGCATTATTCTAGATGTCGTAGGAATTGTAAATTGTACTTACACTCTATCATCTAAACTGTATCATTGCTGTCATGAAAAAATATGGGCGTTGTGACATACACCCATAAAAAGTTCAATATCAGTATAATGCAGGATGTGATTCAATGTAACTCAGCCCTTATCTTTTGCCTTTTGAAATTATCTTCTAGCTTCCTGAAGTGAAAAAGCCCTTGCTTTGTTTTAGCCCACATTCTATGTGAATGATATCTCAGAGATTTTTCATCTGGACTAGGTAAGTTTCGTACGTCTAAACAAATCCTTTTTGCATGGAGCTACCAAAGGTTCATGGTAAACTATCAGAAACAAAGAATCCTTTCAGCACCTAGACCTGGGTAGCTAGGGTTGTGGAATAAGACAACATATCAGAATCAAGCATATGCAGTGGTGAGGGTATAGACAAGGTGTCTTAGTTATCTAGTACTGCTGTAACACAAATACCGCAAGTGGACGGCTTTATCAAACGGAAGTTATTCTCTCATAGTTTTTGAGGCTAGAAGTCTGAATTTAGAGCGTCGGCTCCAGGTGAAAGCTCTCTCTCTCTTTTGGCTCTGGAGGAAGGTCCTTGACATCAATCTTCCTCTGTCCTAGGAGCTTCTCAGTGCAGGGACCTCGGGTCCAAAGGATATGCTCCCCTCCTAGTTCTGCATTCTTGGTGGTAAGAGGTCTCCTTGTCTCTCTGCTCGCTTGCTTCTCTTTTTTATATCTCAAAAGAGATTGACTTAAAACACAACCATATCTTATAGACTGCATCCTGCCTCATTAACAAACTGCCTCTAATCCTGCCTCATTAACATCATAGAGGTAGGATTTACAACACAGATGACAAAATGGTGGACAACCACACAATACTGGGCATCATGGCCTACCCAAGTTGACACATATTTTGGGGGGACACAATTCAATTCATGACACAAGGCATGGTCACAAGGCCAGAAGCAGAAGTCATTTAAATGTCAAAATAAAATTTTGGGTCAGAAAATATTTGGTCAAAAATGAAGAAGACTCAAGTAGATAACTGTTCTTAACTTTTTTGAAGTCCTTGACTCGCCGGCAATGGGTTTAGTTTTATACTCCTTCAGCAAGCCCCTGGGTGGCATAAACGATTTGCGATCAACAAATAACCTGAAGGTTGGCAGTTCGAACCCATGCAATGGTACCACAGAAGAAAGTTGTGGCACTCTGCTTCTGTAAAGATTCCAGCCACAGAAACGATATGGAGTAGTTCTACTCTATAACACATGGGGTCACCATGAGTCAGAATTAACTTGATGGCAGAAAGTTATAGTCCTTCAATACATTTATATATATATGTATATATACACACACACACACACACACACACACACACAATTTTGTCTAGGATTTCAGTGAGTCTTCATAGATTATTGATCTAGGAATCAGGCCCACAGTCATTGACTGAACAAGAGAATTCTCCTTTACAATCACTATGTGGGATAATGCCTTAAATGAAACTACATCATTAAAATAGAGAATTTGGGCAGTTATCTAGATAATTTGGATCCAAAAATATTTTTGAAGAAAAGGGTATGTTTGACCTCAATTATCTTTTGATTAAATATTTCTATTGATCAAATTCATTAGTCTTCAATTCATATAGCCTATGAAGATAGCTGTCATTGAGTTGATTCTGTCTTTTGATGACCCCATGAGTGTCAGAGTAGAACTGTGCTGCATAAGGTTTTCAGTGGCTGATTTTTCTGTAGATTACCAGGACTTTCTTCTAAGGTGTCTCTGGGTGGACTTGAACGTCCAGCCTTTCAATTAACAGCCAAGCACGTTAACTGTTTGTAACACGCAGAGATTCCAGTCTAAATAATCACATCTCTTAAAACTCTCCTTTTCTGATTTATTACAAATGCTTGACGCTTTAATTACATTTTAGAATCTGATGTAGAAAAGACAATAGATTAGCTAGACAACATAGTAATTTATGATGTTTTTTTTTCTACTTTTAATACAGGTAACTGTTTTGTTGTTAAAATGTAAGTCATACTCTATAAGTTTGTTCTTTCAGGATTTTTTTTTCTTTAGATATTCTGCTTTGCCTTTCTACTTTTTAAAATTCTGTCCAATTTTACCTGGTTCTGCATATAACATGTTAGTGATTATATTATTCTTTACCTTCTGGTGTTGCCAATAAATGTGTGTGTGTGTATATATACATACACACACATGTATGTGTTTATGTATATACTTGTATATATATGAATGGAGCCCTGGTAGTGCTGTGGTTAAATATTTCACTGCTAACCAAACTGTGGGCAGTTGAATCTACCAGCTGTTCCTTGGGAAACCCTATGGGGCAGTTCTACTCTGTCCTGTGGGGTTACTCGGAGTTGGTATCGACTTGATGGCAACAGGTTTGGTGTATATGTATATCTATGTAAATATATATGTAAATATAGGTATAAATGTAAATGTTATATATACTTATATGCATTTATTATATATGCAAATAAATGTGTGTATATATATATTTATATATACAAGGTTTTCACTGGGTAATTCTTTTCAGAAGTAGACAGCCAGGTCATTCTTCCTAGTCTGTCTTAGTCTGGAAGTTCAGCTGAAACCTGTCCACCATGGGTGACCCTCCTGGTATTTGAATACCAGTGGCATAGCTTCCAGCATCGCAGCAACAAACAAGCCCTCATAGTACGACAGGTCTACTTCTGAAAAGAATCAGACAGTGAAAACCCTATGAATAGCAGTGGAACATTGTCTGATATAGTGCAGGAAGATGAGCCCTCAAGTTGGAAGGTACTCAAAAGATAACTGCAGAAGAGCTGCCTCCTTAAACTAGAGTCAACCTTAATGACATGAATGGAGTCAAGCTTTCCAGACCTTCATTTGCTGATGTGGCATGACTCAAACTGAGAAGAAACAGCTGCAAACATCCATTAAAAATTGGAATGTGGAATGTACTAAGTGTGAACCCAGGAAAATTAGAAATCCTCAAAAATGAAATGCACACATAAACATCAATATCCTAGGCATTAGTAAGCTGAAATGGACTGGTATTGGTCATTTTGAATTGGACAATCATATGGTCCACTATGCTGGCAATGACAAATTGAAGAGGAATGATGTCACATTCATTGTCAGAAAGAACATTTCAAAATTCTATCCTGAAGTACAACACCGTCAGTGATAGGATACTATCCATACACCTACTAGGGACGAGTTAATACAACCATTATTCAAATTTACGCACCGACCACTAAGGCCAAAGATGAAGAAATTGAAGATTTTTACCAACTTCTACAGTCTGAAATTGATCGAACCCTGCAATCAGGATGCATTGATAATTACTGGTGATTGGAATGTGAAAGTTGGAAACAAAGAAGATGGATCAATGGTTGGAAAATATGACCTTGGTGATACAAAAGATGCCAGAGATCACATGATAGAATTTTGCAAGACCAACAACTTCTTCATTGAAATACCTTTTTCCAATAACATAAATGGTGACTATACACATGGACCTTGCCAGATGGAATACACAGGATTCAAATTGACTACATCTGTAAAAGAGACGATGGGAAAGCTCAATATCATCAGTCAGAAAAAGGCTAGGGACCTACTGTGGACTGACCATCAATTGCTCATATACAAGTTCAAGTTGAATCTGAAGAAAATTAGAACAAGTCCATGAGAGCCGAAGTCCAACAACCTTGAGTATATCCCACCTGAATTTAGGGACCATGTCAAGAATAGATTTTATGTGTTGAATGCTAATGACCAAAGACCAGACAAGTTGTGGAATGACATCAAGGACATCATACATGAAGAAAGCGAAAGGTCATTTAAAAGACAGGAAAGAAAGAAAACACCAAAACTGGATGTCAGAAGAGACTCTGAAACTTGCTCTTGAGCATATAGTAGCTAAAGTAAAAGGAAGAAATGAAGTAAAAAGGCTGAATAGAAGATTTCAAAGGGAGGCTCGAGAAGACAAAGTAAAGTATTATAATGACACGTGCAAAGAGCTGGAGATAGAAAACCAAAAGGGAAGAAAATATTCTGCATTTCTCAAGCTGAAAGAACTAAAGAAAAAATTCAAGCCTTGAGTTGCTATATTGAAGGATTCTATGGGAAAAATACTAAACAACACAGGAAGCATCAAAAGAAGATGGAAGGAATACACAGAGTCACTGTACCAAAAAGAACTGGTGGATGTTCAACCATTTCAGGAGGCAGCGCATGATCAGGAACCGATGGTACTGAAGGAAGAAGTCCAAGCTGCACTGAAGGCATTGGTGAAAAACAAGGCTCCCAAAACTGACGGAATACCAATTGAGATGTTTCAACAACTGGCTGCAGTGCTGGGGGTGCTCACTTGTCCACATCAAGAAATTTGGAAGACAGCTCTCTGGCCAACAGACTGGATGACATCCATATTTGTGCTTATTCCAAAGAAAGGTGATGCAAGAGAATGCGGAAATTATCGAACAATATTATTAATATCATACACAAGTAGTTTAGCGGAAGATCATTCAAAAGCATTTGCAGCAGTCCATTGACAGGGAACTGCCAGAAATTCAAGTTGTATTCAGAACAGGTCATGGAACCAGGGATATCATTGCTGATGCCAGATGGATCCTGGATGAAAGCAGATAATACCAGAAAGAAGTTTATCTGAGTTTTATTAACTATGCAAAGGCATTCGACTGTGTAAATCACAGCAAATTATGAATAACATTGTGAAGAGTGGGAATTCCAGAACACTTCATTGTGCTCGTATGGAACCTGTACATAGACCAAGAGGCAGTTGTTCAAACAGAACAAGG
>NW_004443972.1:20234188-20244390 GCF_000243295.1 Trichechus manatus latirostris | reverse complement strand
AAGGTGTGCCGGACCCAAGCCATGGTGTTCTCAATCACCTCATATGCAAGTGAAAGCTTGACAATAAGTAAGGAAGACTGAAGAACTGATGCCTTTGAATTATGGAGTTGGCAAAGAATATGAATATACCATGGACCGCCAAAAGAACAAACAAATCTGTCTTGGAAGAAATACAGCTAAATGCTCCTCAGAAGCAAAGATGGTGAGAATACGTCTCACATACCTTGGACATGTTATCAGGCGGGATCAGTCTCTGGAGAAGGACTTCATGCTTGCTTGGTAAAGTAGAGGGTCAGTGAAAAAGAAGATCCTCAATGAGATGGATTGACACTGTGGTTGCAACAATGGGCTCAAGCATAATGATTGTGATGATGGCGCAGGACCAAGCAGTATTTCATTCTGTTGTACATAGGGTCACTATGAGTAGGAACCGACACGAATGCACCTAACAACAACAATAACAACGTATATCTGTAAAGTATAAAATATCTCCCTAGACCTACACTTCTCTTCTATCCACCACAATTCCAACTTAGGCCTTCAGTAAGCTATAATAAGGGCTAACACTTATTGAGTGTCAACTATATGCCAGGTACTCTCCTAACTACCTTACATGCACTATCTCATTTAATTCTCAAGGAGCAATATGACGTAGTTACTTTTATTATTAATCCCATTGTCCCCAGTGAAGAACCTGCGTCCTAAGAGGTTAAATGCACTGGTGAGCAATGGTTAAGCGCTCAGCTGCAAACCCAAAGGTTGGTGGCTCCATGGGAGAAAGACCTGGCTGTCTGCTTCTGTAAAGATTATAGCCAAAAAAACACTTTAGGGCAGTTCTACTCTGTGATAGGGGGCCGCTATGAGTCAAAAATTAGCTTGACAACACCTAACAACAACAACAGAAGAACAGCCAGAATGCAAACCCAGGCCTTTGCTTCCCAATCCTGGATGTTTAACATCTCCACTCTGCTACTCGTATGATGTATAAAAGCTATAAATTTTTTTTATTTTTAATTCTCTTCATAACCATTATTTTTATTTTTTTTAAATTTCTTTCTGTTTCCATGCATCTGTCCAAAAGTGCACAGTGTAGGTAAAGTAGAAACAACGCTAAATTTAATATCTCCAGTGTTCATCAAAGGAGAGATGGCTACTTTCACACTGCAGAGCATAAGTGCCTTCAATAGGCAATCCCAAAAGAGGGTTGGTTGGCCTTTCGTTTGCTCTACTCCATTTTAATCATTTATAAAAGTTTTACTTATCTTGTGCTTGAAATCTATTTTATCTATTTCCGAACGTCTTCCTCCTGTGGTTCTAGAAAGATCTGCTCTAAGATATTTTTAATTTGATACTTAATTTTCTTTCTTCATAAATTTTCTTCTCATACTTCATAAGAGAAAGAAACTTAGTCAGGTGAAGAGAGCACTTTAAGGAGGTTCAAAAGTCTGAGATTTTATTCCTGGCTCTGCTACTGACCTGTTATATGCCCCTGGGTTTAACCTCACCGCACCGGACTTAGTGAAGAGGTGTTTCAGCTTCTCTGCTAACATGCACTCAGTGGGCCAGATCCTTCAAATGAGCCAATTGCACTTGGGGATTAAGTTAAGCTATTTGGAGGGGCATTAACCCTTTCTGGTCAATGAATTTTTTATGCACAAGTAGAATAACTTACTACCCTGTGCCTACTGTCTTTCATTATGCACCCCTTCTCCCCCAGTTGCCTAACTTACACAGAAAGTGTCACACTCAGTCAATAACTAAGCAATATTTGAGCGAAGTGCTGAGCAGTGGAAAAAAGGAATCGCAAATCAACAAAACGACCCTCAACAAACAAGTGAACAAACTGTAGAAATCAATGACATGAAAATGGACTGCTTTTCCCTCCTCATTAAATTTAGTACTTGCCTGTTTGTTTCTTCTCCCTTTCACTGGCTGCAAGCTTTCCAGGAGTAAAAGTGTCATAGAACAGCCCTACGTAGCCACCACATTACCTGGGAAAGAGCCTATTCATTAAGTACTGGGATGGAATCTATTGCCCTCTGGATCAGAGATAAACTCCTGACTGTTCCCCTCAAAGCTCTCCATTACCAGGACTCACTCCACTTACTTGTTCTAATCTTCAGCCTATCAGTGACATTCTAGCCAAGCTTTCCTTCTTGAGTAGATTCACAGTGAGTTCTTCCTCTACCGCCTCCACTCCTTTCTGAGGCTTTCCAGGCATGTGCTCCTGCCTCTTGTCTTTCAGTTTCACCAGTTTTCCTCCTTTCACTTGAAGCACAAAGTCAGCCTCCTCCAGAACTTTCCATAGTCAGTTTTGCCAGGAAAATCCCCGATGAATTCAGAACTCTTGAGAATATAAATATGCTTTTCTTAATGACGAAGGTAAGGCAGTGATTCTCCCATTAGATTTGTCAGCTTCTTGAGTGCTTCAGTCCTTTTAGAAATTGGTAATTTAGGTATCCAATCTATAGTCAGGAAATTCATTGATAAAATAGGAAATGAGAGTACTAAATTTTACAATCTTGGGACACTGCAGAGTTCTTCTGTAATTTCAAAGGTATCATGAACCTCCTTTTTCAGTTTGGATTATAGGATTGTGTTTACCTGTCCATTTGCTATCATTTATTACAGAATAAAGAAGAGAATTTCTCTAAGTAAAAGTAAATGAATTAGAATGAGGGAATTTTTTTTCTTTTTGTTAAACAACTTATTTAAAATCTTGAAGTGAGAGCTGTGGGCTAGGAATGAACAGATATTACATAACAATTTTTTTGTGATTCCACTTTATTGTAGTACTCCAGATCAAACTTGAACAAATATATGGTTGTGTGGCCTTGAACAAATTACCTAATCTGTTTAAGCCTTGATTTCTTCACTGTAATACAGGGAATACACTGTAATACAATGAACTCTGTGATTGAATGAGAATAAAACAAAATAAATCATACACCATTTTTCCTTCCATATATTATGAATTCAAAATAGAATTTTTTTGTGGCAGACTCCCTATCTTTATAGTTTCTACATGTGGTATCCTTTTGAATATTGCTGAGAAGGGCAATATGTATGAAAAATAGAATGGAGACAAATACAGAAAAAAAATCTCCATGAGTAATTAAGGAAACAACTTTAAAAGGTGACAGAGGTTTCAACTTAAAATGAGATCTTCTGGTTGACAGCCTGGGTGTGCCCTCTAAATACCTAAGAATACACAAGAAAACTTGAAAACTCACAGTAGTCCTGAAAACTATAGCAGTCTGTCATACTGTTGCCAGAATCTAGGAGAAATTTCCAATAAGTTTAAAGTTGATGAAAGTGTACTGAAATAGATCATTGATAGCCATTTCTTGGTATAATTTAGAAAAGAAGTAACCCTGCTTCCTTGAAAGTTGTCAGAAATACCTTTCATCTATCTTCTCATTCTCTAGTTCTTGGTTCAGAAACAGAAGGTCAATGCCAACCAAAACAGCTGTGCACGTGCTGTTTTTCAGATGCATCTAGAGTTCTGGTGGACTGTATCCTGGAAGCTGTAGCATTCACAGTAAAGTGCCAGGAATAGAAAAAATGAATATAGAGCTAGAATGAGCCTTGAAAACATAACACATGCCAAGGATTTTAATTTAGTATGTGCTGTATCTGTACAGTATGTTGGGCAACAAGAGTGTAGAGGTTCGTGTGAGGTTGTTGTAATCTCTACTAGTTGAATATATTGCAGACATTGGAAATTTTGATAGAAGTTGTGCTTTTAAAACTACTGATCACATCTACATCAGAGAAGGGACGAGCATTTCATCTTGTTAGACTTAGGAAAAAGGGCAATATATATACAACACAATGTATCATGATAAACAATGGATTTGGATAGATCTTTGCTCATCTGAGGATGAATAAACAGAAAAACAACACGCATTTTATGGGGAAAAAGGAGAGGGATTGAAAGGGCGCAACATAATGTAGATCCAGAGCAGATCCTGAAATATTTTTAACCAGGTTCTAGAAAACCATTTTATAAAGTGGTTTGACATCTTCAACTAAGGTCAGGGATCACCTCCATTGCCTGCAAGACCAAAGACAAACTTTGGAACCTTGCTATTAAAGCTCTCCATTGGTTGGATTCACTAACCAAACAACAATCATAAAACTCCTTATGAAACAGGAGCCAAAATCCACAAGGAGAGGAGAAAGTGAGATGAACAGATGGTGGAATGAAATGAAAAGGGAGTTGGATATCGTAAGAAAGGGCGGTAAGATATTTAGAATGACACTGAAAAATACTTTTAAAGGGCTAGTTTAAGCCATAGCAATTCATTTTGTAATCTCCACAAGTTATTAATTTCAGATGGTGATTGTAATTATTTATTCATTAACCAAATATTTATTGAGTGCTTATTCTGTCAGACTCCGTGCTAGTAGTGAACAACGTAGAGCAATAAATTACAGAGTTTAGGTCTCTACTCTTAAGAAGCTTGCATAACAGTGAGGAATTCAGACAAAAAAAATAACGTAATGATAAGTGTTGGGAAAATTAGAGCAAATGTCATAATAGAAAGTATGTGAGTGACCACTTTAGGATTACATGGTCAAGGAGTCCTCTCTGAGAAGATAACATTAAACTGAGAAAAAAAAACAATGTCAAGAAGGAAGTTTTTCAGAGAGAAAGCAGGAGAGGGAATTCTAAGAGGAATATTCTAGTGCCAAAACCTCTATGTTAGGAGCAAGCTAGGTGTGTTTATGGAGTGGAAAGAAGGATAGTGTGACTGAATCCTAGTAGACAAAGAAACTCTAGTAAGATGTTGTTAGAGGGAAAGTCAGAACATGTAGAGTTTTATAAGTCAGAGAAAATAGCTTAGATTTTATTCTAAATGTGCTGGAAACAATTGGAGATTTTAAGAAGAGTGAATTGATCTGTGTGTTAGCTTGACTGAGTTCCACAGAAAGCAGAATCTGAGAAAAGAAGAAAACGTAAATATAGGCACTTTTAGGGAGAGTTTGATCCCAGGGAGCAGCTAAGAGGGACTTGGCAGAAATTGAGAGAAGAAAGAGGGAAAGTCAATTAAAGAATGCATTATTAAGCTGGCCAACACTAGGGATGACTGGTTGTTAGATACTAGAGGATCATCTGAGAAGCTGTATGGAATCTATCTTTGAACTGTCTACCCAGGAAAAGATAGTGGGAATTATTTCCTTACCATTTCCTCATCATTTTCTACTTCACAGTGGTCAAATATATCCCCCTCAGGACACTAATATCCCAGCACTTTCGAGTTGCCTGTGCACGGACAATGAGTGGATTCTCAAAGCACCTCAACCATGGTATCAAAGGTAAGAGGTAAGAGATTTATGTTGTAGCTTGATGTAAGGTGTCACCTTGTACATGCAAGAAGTTGGATAAGAGTTGCCACAGCAGTGCAGGTGTAAGAGACAGATAAATTAACAGTATCTTAAGTATCAGATAAGCAGAATTTGTAAAGATTATTTCGATTCTTATGCAGAAAGTGGTTTGTTGGTGACAAAACAACTGAAGAAAGAGAAGAACATGTGAGAGGTTATTTGCAGTCATTCAGTCAAGAGTTGATGATGCCTTGGTTTGGAGTCCAAGTCAAGAAGTAGTAGTTAAGGTGGAGAGAGGAAATGTCTTAGAGGTAAAATTGCTAAGAATCACTTTAAACTATGAAGGGTGAGGAAAATTTGAATAAACTAAGTTGAATTAATAGATATGCAGTGATATATGAATGTGTAAACGTAACATGTCTTTGGGATAAGATAGTTGCAAAGCACACCTCAATAAATGATTAAAATTAGAAATCAGAGAGGAGAAAATAAAAAATAACAAAATCATAATTTAACAAAAATCAACCACTTGGACATTTTAAAATGCTACCAATATCAAATAACAAGTTGCTCCAAAAATAAATTACAAACACAATTACAGAATCATTTATAAAATAAACAAAATGAAACAAATACTTGTACAAAGTTGTAAAATAAAGCTAAAACTATATACACAAAAAATAGTTTCTAAAACATTATTCAATATAAGAAGCTATTAAGCAAAATCTTCAGAAATTTAGCACTAAAGAAAAACAGGGATTGAGGAAAAATTCAGTAATGAGAAAATAAAAAAATAGAATTTATCAAATTCAGTATCTGGTTTTCTAAAACACAAACAATAACAACAAGGCAAATCAAAATAAAAACAAACAAACAAATCTACAAATCTGTGCAGCACGAAACCAGAAGTGAAGAACCCACAGAAAAACAAAGAGAGAAAGAGAGAGAAGATAGTGAGAGAGAGGGAAAATAGAGAAGAAGAGGAGAGGAGGAGAAGAGAGGAGGGGAGAGGAGGGGAGGGGAGGGAAGAGGAGAGGAAATATCTGAATACTTGCAATAAAATAAAAACTAATCAGTAAAAACAGACTCAGAAATGATGGAGAAGATAGAAATAGACAAAAATATTAGAACAAAAAGGTATAGAGAAACTTGAGCATGATAAGGAGAAAAGTAGAAGGTATACAAAAGACTCAACTCTAACTTCTAGAGAAGAAAAACACAATTTTTGAAATAAAAAATATATATATGGGGTAACATTAAAAATAAATTAGACACTGCACAGAAAGTTAGTGAACTCAAAGAATTCATAATAATCTATACAAAATGAAACATAGAGACATATAAGACTGAAAAAAAATTAAGAGCCCCAGCTAGCTGCTGGACAACATCAAGAGATTTATGATATATGTAGTTGGAGTCCCAGATGGAAAGGAGTGAGTAGAGGGGGAAAAATACTTGAGGAAATAGTGGTCAACATCTTCCAAATTTGTTGGAACTACATACCCAGAATTCCAACAGGTTTTACCAATCCCAAGTAGAAGAAACATAAAGAAGCTACACCAAACCACACCATAAACAAATTGCTGAAAATCAGTTATGAAAAGAAAATCTTAGAAGCATCCAGAAAAAAAACAAAAACATCAGGTATAGCTGAGAAAGTATAAAAATGACAGCCGATTTCAGACAAGATAAAACAGTCTTGATCATCCAGTGCTGCTATAACAGAAATACCACAAGTGGATAGCTTCAACGAAGAGAAATTTATTCTCTCACAGTCTAGTAGGTTACAAGTCCAAATTCAGGGTGTCAGCTCCAGGGCAAGGCTTTCTTTGTTAGCTGTGGAGGAAGGTCCTTGTCATCAGCCTTTGCTTGGTCTAGGAGCATCTCAGCGCAGGAACATCAGGTCCAAAGGACGCACTCTACTCCCAGCACTGCTTTCTTGGTGGTATGAGGTCCACAATTCTCTGCTTGCTTCCCTTTCTCTTGTAAGATAAAAGGTGGTGCAGGCCACACCCGAGGGAAATTCCGTTTACATTGGATCAGGGATGTGACCTTAGTAAGGTTGACTGTAATCCTCTTTAACATAAAATTACAATCACAAAATGGGGAACAACCACACAACACTGGGAATCATAGCCCAGCCAAACTGACATACACATTTTTGGGGGGACATGATTCAATCCACGGCAAATACAGAAGACAATGGAGAAATATCTATAAAGTACAGAAGGAAGAAGAAAGAGAAGAAAAAATGTAACCCAATACTACTGTTCCCTCCATAATTTCATTTACTGAATTCTACCACACAGGGAAAGTTAGGTTGTTAGGCTCACTACTTCTACTCTCACCAGTTGAACTGTTTGCTTATCAACAGTGGTTACATAATTATTCAACAAATTCTTTATGCCACTTGAACTTATTGTTGTAACTAAATTTTATGTAAACTGATGAAATAAGAGCATGAAAAGAAAGCATTGTTCTGCAAAAACAAAGCTGATTGCTGGGAAGGATTAAATGAAGGTGAGTCTCTAAAAACAAATTTCTATGGAATTATGCACACGTGATACACAGTTAAAAGATATGGAGTAATGTAAAATTTTAGAAGAATTCTCACTCGTATTACATTCATCTTTAAGTCTTCACTTCTTTTAAAGGCACCAGTACTATAGTTCTACAATACAGACTATAGTTTCTGGTAATGAAAATGTAAACCTCGCGGGGAAGATGGTATGAAAATCTCCTTAGGAGGGGCATAATCAAAGGAAAAACCTTGACCTCATGTCAATATATTATTATTATTATTAGTTTATTGTGGTAGTTTAAGTGAAAGTTTACATTGCCAGTTAGTTTCTCATACAAAAATTTATACATACATTGTTATGTGACCCTAACTGCTCTCCTTATACTGTGACAGCACACTCCTCCTTTCCACCCCCGATTTCCCATGTTCATTCAACCAGCTCCTAACCTCTCTGCCATCTTATCTCACCTCCGGACAGGAGCTGTCCATTTAGTCTCATGTATCAACTCGAGCTAAAAAGCACACTCTTCAGAAGTATCATTTTATGTCCCACAGTCCAAGCTAATCTTTGTCTGAAGAGTTGGCCTCGGGAATTATTTTAGTTCTGGGTTGACAGAGAGTCCGGGTGCCATGCTTTCTGGGGTTCCTCCAGTCTCAGTCAGACCATTAAGTTTGGTCTTTTTACTAGAATCTGAGTTCTGCACCCCACCCTTCTCCTGCTCCATCAGGGACTCTCTGCTGTGTTCCCTGTCAGGGCGGTCATTGGTGGTAGACATGTCAATATATTATTGAATAAGTATATATCTTTTGTTTGTTTTAAGTTAAAATAAATGGCTTTAGGTATGTATATGTCATCTTACATGATTCTCACTCTCGATAACTTTTTCAATGATCACACCAACAATGAATTTGGCCTGATCACTCTTCAGCAGTATCTTGTGTGAATCAATGACAGAATAACCAGTGGACCCTTGGTGTCTTAAGGCTGTGTATGACCCAGGAGCCATGACAGAACCCTAGGGGAGATAGCTGATTTGAGGGAGAAACAAGGTCACATTTCTTTGTCTGCCATTTTTGGTGGGGCTCAGAGTCGTAAGCGAAGAGTAGTTACAGGGAAAAAATTAATTTTTTTTTAATATCTGATTGTGTATCATAGAAGAGTGTAAATATGTCAAATGTTAAATGTGGTTATTTGTAAGAAATAAGACTTTGAATGATGTTTATTTTCTCCTCCCTTGATTAACATGCATCACTTTTATAATCAGAAAAAAGAGCAATCTATTGTCAAAGAAAATAATAATTGGATTAGGAGCTTCAACTATACTAAATGAAATTCAAATCATTTTGTTTTAGAGTAAAATCCATGGAGAAATGTAAATTTCAAATAATTTCTTCATCTCTGGTGTCAGAACGAGCAACCATATGCTCATGCTGTGACTGTGGGGGCGTGTTCAAAAGGGGGGGTGAAGTCTAAGGAGGATGGAAGTGAAGAGAGATGGAGAAAGCAAGTCTGGAAATCAGTCACCCAATAAAAGAAAGTTGGAGTGGTCCTTCCATAGTACAACACAAAGAGAGGAGGTGTAGTCTTCCCTTTCTCAATTAAGTGCTGGCTCATTAACAAGAATTAGTTCTTGGCATATAAGCACTCCCAGAAGAAGGAATATGTCTTGTTCCTTAAATTCACATAAGCTACCCAGAAACTCACGAGTTCCCAGAATTTTTATTAAAATTCTCATATAAACGAGCAATAATTTTGAGATTATAGTTTCTGGTAATGATCTCTATGGATGAAATTAAAACATACATTTAGACTAGAAGAAGGGAAACAAAAAGCATGGCAGATGTTTTCTCAAAGATAGACTTTTATTAAAATGCTTATTTTTTTCCTTTATTCATTCACATTAGGTGTTACAACACCATTAGTAAATTGTTATTTTTATGAGACTGTTTCACTCTGGAAATTTCTTAATTCATGACATTTTATTAGATCAGCAGTAATGAACCAAAAACAATATCATTTATTTTTATTACTACTGTAGGTTAAATCACAATGATGATTTATATAGCCAGATTGAAGCAATGACTGTGTAATTACTCTGTTATTGTCAAAGATGTATTTTTCTTAAGTAAGACATTTTAACCACATGTAAAGTCGATAAATATAGAAACTTGTAAGTGAAAATACTAGACTAGCCACCCAACCACCATTTTGTATTTAGGATATGATATGGATCCATTCTGGATTGTGGGCATGGGTGATTTAAGAGAACAGGTGAAACATCAGTATTAAGGAAGTGACAGTAATGGGTTTGTAACTTTCAGAATACATAATTTAAGGTTATTCATAGAA
>NW_004443972.1:20224390-20225971 GCF_000243295.1 Trichechus manatus latirostris | reverse complement strand
CATCATGCTGAGCAAAATAAGTTGCAAAAGGAAAATATTGTATGATTTCACTTACGTGAAATAAGCAAATACATAGAAACCAAAGGTTATTACTATGATTACCATGGATGAGATGGAGGGGAAAAGGGGGTTTTTTGTTCAGGGGGCACTGAATTTATGTTAATGGTGGTAGAATGATTTGGAAAAGGATCGCAAGAATGGTTGCACAAATTGAAGAATGTAATCGATGTCACTGAATTGTACATCCATCTAGAAATTGTTGAGATGGTGTATTTTTTGTTATGTACATTTTCACCACAATGAAATTTTAAAAACTGAATTAAAAAAATAGCAGACGCTACCATATGAGATCTGAGTGGAGAAACTATGGTTTAAAAACTGTATTAACAAACATAGTCATCAACAAAAGCGGCCAGAGTTAGTTCGCCTTCAATTCGGGCATCTTCTAGTTTATCAGTGTAGAGTCTTGTAATATCCCCCAAAAGACATTGTTCCCTGACGTTTTGTAGATATTGTATTAGGTGGTTGTCCAAAGAATCAGTGACTAATGGAGTAAATTCTAGGCTAATTTGGTGCTATCCTCAGCCTCCAGGGAACATTCTTCTCAAAGAATGAAAATGACAATGCATAATTCTGTGCACAATTCTGTGGGGATCTGTAGATAAATAGCCACAACTGGGTTACTAGTTTCTCAAGGTAAGATGATCTGTGGTCCTTGGAGAAAGACAGCTTTACATACCACCTTTGATTCTGCGGTCTTGAATTGCTCATCTGTAAAGCTCTTTTGTTGACTGAAGGATCTGTGAGTCAGAAGGAACAAAAACATATTCACATTATAGCAGATATGTGGACACACACTTCAGTCTAAGTGGCAAAGCTCAGTGGATATTTTTATAAAAGGAATATCTCAGTTGCCAAGAGTGACACTTGAGAACTAGCTTCACTTAGCATCTGAGTCTCATGAAGATTACACAGCAACCAAAACACTATCGAAGACACGAGGAGAAATAAATAAGCACCTTATCACTCAAGGATTCCGCCTTGATTTTCTTCTGCAGATGGAACAAATGTTAAATAGCGTAAGATGTCAGTTGGACATATGTGCCCTTCGGTAATTAACCTACATTTCGTTTAGAAAGTGGTTTGTCAAAATCTGTGCCTATTTATCTATTTGCTAATAATTGTTTTAAGTCTTTTTCCACATATAGAATAGAGGTAGCAATCATAGGGATATGCCTCAATTTTCCACTTTTCTAAGCTCAGTCTTTAGTTTATAAATAAAAGTGCTTAAGCTCTTATCCAATGCTTGTAGAAAATCTGGCAGCTACTCTATTAATAAGAATTTTTAAAAGTAGGAATTTTCTTAGTCTTCAGTTTTCTACTGACCTCATGCTCTAATTTCTTGCTTTTACTGAATTCTAAATGTTGCTTATATCTCATCTCTTGCCGCTGATCTCTTTTCCCCACCTGGCGTCCACCTGAAGGTATATCGAAAACCTGTCTGTAATTCCCTAAAGCAGTCAGGAAAAGGAGATTGCAGAAGCACAAGAGTTTTACTGAATGTCTGTGTATAGTGAACGG
>NW_004443972.1:20221070-20223640 GCF_000243295.1 Trichechus manatus latirostris | reverse complement strand
GGATTTGCCTAGCTTATTACTCTCTACCAGTCCCTAGTTTCCTGCAGTCCATTTTACGTGGACTCTGTTCTCTGTTAGTGTCTCATCAAGACTAAATTTGGGAAAAATCCCTTGGAAGTTGAGTCCAAGATGTCTCTCTCTCCCTTGATGTTCACATGTGGCCATGAGAACCCCTCACTCATCCCTATATGTGAGACATTCTCAATAGCCGCTTAATCTTGCTCTACTATCTGAGCAGCTAGCCAGCCACAATCTTTCACCTTTAGGAAAGGTTTTTTTGTTTTTCTTTAGGTGAAGGTCTTGAAACACTAGTCAAGTGTCGAGCTCCGTGTACAGTGAGCTCCAAGCCCTTCTTCCCTAGCTTAAGGTGAAGGAGAGGCCCCTCTCTCTTCCACCATGATGGGAGGAGGAGAGAAATGCAGAGTAACTATCTTCAAAGAAACCGTCTCTCGAGTTTTCAGTGTCATTCTTCCAACTCTTCTAACAACCTTTGAGGACTTAAAGTGGGGGTTCAGTTCACAGTGGCATGTTTGCTTCGAAGCACTTCCTCTGTAGGTCATGCTTAGGGATCTAGCATTTTGCTTTAAAATGTGGGCATGGGTGGCACCTATTCTTGGAACTTAACCCAAACTAAGGTAACTATTATCCCCTTGTATCATCTTGCTACATGATAAAACAAACTTAGTTCTCTGTGTAAAACAATTCTATAGCCATTTCTTGAAATAAGGAAACTTTCTCTACCTGTAATAATATGGTGGCTCTAATTGTGCTCTAAAGAATATACTGTATTGCATCATGTATCACCCTTAGCTTAAGGGTCTAATTGAAATCAACTAAGGTATCATAGTATCAGGCCTCTGGTATATGTATAGAAAAAGAAGTGCATTTAGCAAGAATATTGTCTGAGCTCTTTGGTCTTTCTGCTCAGTAAAAGAAGAAAGATCTGCTAGGGGGACAAACAAAACAAAACCAAAAATTCAGAGAAGAGAGGCAGAGTGTAGGGAGGGGTTGAAGGTTTTTCCTAACTCTCTCCCCTACACTTCAGGAGGATGGTTGCTTCAGACAATTCTTGAAATACACAGCTGGCTATAAGAAATAAAAATGAGATGAAACATCTATAAAATGTGAATAATAATAATATTTTTCTCTTACAGTAGGCAGAATTAAATACATTGACACATGTATTTTGTTTCTTTTCTGTTGTGTGGTCTTCTTTTATTTTAGTTTTTTTTTTTTTTTTGTTTTGTTCGGTGCCTTTGAGTCAGTTTCAACTCATAGTGACCCTACATGCAACAGAACGAAATACTGCCCAGTACTGTGTGATCCTTACAATTGTTGCTATATTTGAGTGCATTGTTAAAGCCACTGTGTCAATCCATCTCTTCGAGGTTCTTCCTCTTTTTTGCTGATTCTCTACCTTACCAAGCATGGTGTCCTACTCCAGGGACTGGTCCCTCCTGATAACATGTCCAAAGTACATGAGAATAAGTCTTGCCATCCTTCCTTCCAAGGAGCACTCTAGCTGTACTTCTTCCAAGACAGATTTGTTTGTTCTTCTGGCAGTGCATGGTGTATTCAATATTCTTCGCCAACACCATAACTCAAAGGCATCAATTCTTCTTTCGTCTTCCTTATTCATTGTCCAGCTTTCATATCCATATGAGAAAATTGAAAATACCATGGCTTGGGTCAGGCACACCTTAGTCCTCGAACTGACATCTTTACTTTTCAACACTTTAAAGAGGTCTTTCACAGCAGATTTGAACAACATAATACATCAGTTGATTTCTTGACTGCTGCTTCCATGAGCATTGGTTGCAAATGCAAGTAAAACGAAATCCTTGGCAACTTCAATCTTTTCTCCAGTTATCTTGATGTTGCTTATTGGTCCAGCTGTGAGGATTTTTATTTCCTTTAAGTTGAGGTATAATCCATGCTGAAGGCTGTTGTCTTTGATCTTCAACAGTAAGTGCTTCAAGTCCTCTTCACCTTCAGCAAGCAAGGTTGTGTCATCTGCATATCACAGATTGTTAATGAGTCTTCCTCCAATCCTAATGCTGTGTTCTTCTTCATACAGTCCAGCTTCTCAGATTATTTGCTCAGCATACTGACTGAATAAATATGGTGAAGGGATACAACCCTGATGCACACCTTTCCTAATTTTAAACCTCACAGTATCCCCTTGTTCTGTTTGAATGACTGCCTCTTGGTCTATGTACAGGTTCCTTGTGAGCACAATAAAGTGTTCTGGAATTTCCATTCTTCTCAATGTTATCCATAATTTATTATGATCCACACAGTTAAATGCCTTTGCATAGTCAATAAAACAGAGGTAAGTATCTTTTTGGAATTCTCTGCTTTCAGCCAAGATCCATCTCTCATCAGCAATGATATTCCTTGCTCCATGTCCTTTTCTGAATCCGTCCTGAACTTCTGGCAGCTCCCTGTCTATGTACTGCTGCAACTGCTTTTGAATGATCTTCAGCAAAATTTTACTTGTGTGTGATATTAATGATATTGTTTGATAATTTCTGCAGTCTCTTGTATTACCTTTCTTTGAAATGGGCACA
>NW_004443972.1:20186642-20220350 GCF_000243295.1 Trichechus manatus latirostris | reverse complement strand
AAAGTAGATCACCAAACTTCTTTTCCTAGTCCATCTTAGTCTGGAATTTCCGCTGAAACCTGTTCAGCACCATAAACATGCAAATCTCCCCTGATGGATGGTGGCTGTTCATACGTTTCATTGGCCGGGAATCAAACCCAGGTCTCTCACATGGAGGATAAGAGTTCTACCACTGAACCACCAACACAATAGGAATATTGTTGTTGTTAGTGTCATTGAGTCAATTTTCAACTCATAGCACACCCATATGAGAGAATAGAACTGTCCCATAGGGTTTTCTAGGCTGTAATCATTACAGCAGCGGATTGCCAGGTCTTTCTCCCGTGGAGCTGCTGGGTGTGTTTGAACCTTCTACCTTTCATTTAGCAGCTGAGCTTTTAAGCATTCCACCACCAGGGCTTCTTGATAGAAATATAATAGTTATTAAATGAATGAATGAATTTTCAAAGGAGCAGTGATGCCCAAATGTTCAAAACAACTGTTCTAAAGAATACATTTTCATTAAAATATTGCTAAACTATATAAACGTGAGAATTGTCTTTCCTGTTTGTTGTTATATTTCTGGTGCCTCACATAGGATCTTGCATGTACTCAATGTTTAAAGTATAAATATTTTAATCAATAAGAGACACTGTAGATATTTCTTATTTAAAATTAGTTTTGGACTTTTGGTAGAAAAGAGTAAGTTAATACCAGAATCATGACTATTGTGACTTCCTTCAGCTCTTACTACTATTTTTAAAAAGTGTGAAATTTTTGTGCTTTAATCAAAATGATACATGTAGCACCCAGTCCATTCATTTCAACTGCTGTATAATGTCATATTACATCAATGAAAGGAAAATATTTACCCATTTTCCTCTTGCTGTATATTTGTTATTTAAATTTTTTGCTTTTATTAACAATGTGGCAACAATATACAGTATTGCCTATATATGCTAGAGTTTCTCTTCAGTTTAGTCTGAGAAGTGGAATTGATGAATCAACAACTTTACAAGGTATTTCCAATTGGTCCCTAAACTAATTGACTAGATGCTGTCATGAGCAGTGTGAAAGAGGTTCCAATTTCCCCTCATCTTTTTCAACACATATCGTTGAATTTAAACAGTTTTGCCTATGTGATGAGTGTGTTTGTATGGGGGTTACTGTGGTTTTATTATGTTATTGTTTTTGTGGATTTACCTGCATTTCCGTGTTAACTAGTGAGGCTGAGCATGGTAAATTGGCAGTCAATCATGTGGTCAGACTTTTAAGAGTTCATTTAATGTTTTTGAAAGGTTTTAGACTTACTTCTATAACGTAACTTTGTGTTTTCTTTACTACCCTTTGGCTTGATTCTATTTTTTTTTTCTTAAATATATTTTGTTTTTTCTTTAATATCTAATAAATTTTCATAATCCTATCCCTTTTTAGTCATCTGTTTATTTGGAAGCTCTATAAGACACCGCTTTTATTGCTTTTTTCTTAAATTTCAACTTACTAATTAAGAACTTGCCCAGCAAAGTCAACCTTATTCATTATTTTTATTCTCCTTCTGAATACAAAACAAAACTCAATGTACTGTACCAACTGAACACCTGACAATCCATTTGTTTTAATATTTTAGAATTTAATTTTGCCTTTAAAAACACACACTGAGCATTAAATTTACCAATATTTTATGAATTTCTGTGCTCATTGTTTCTTATATCTCAGTTTGTTGGTCTCACTTTTTTTCTTTTCCCTTCTGAAATACATCCTTCTATTTAATAGTCATTTTGGTGAGGGTATGTGATTGACAAGCTCTCTTAATCTTTGCATATGTGAAACGACTTTATTTTCCTCTCCTCTTATATAATTAAACAGATATATTGGCTTACTCTTGCTGTGTAACAATCAATTTTAACTAATTATTTTTAAAGTTGTGTTTTTGAAAAAATTATTTTTCATAGTGAAGCTCACGTACAGACCTTGTGTGTGAAAGTGCTCCAGAAATTGAAAAAAAAAGTGTTAAGCAAAAATATTACATAAAAAGGTGTAACTTCTTGGAGAGGCGGGGCCAAGATGGTGGAGTAGTCAGACACTTCCAGTGGACCCTCTTACAACAAAGACCCAGAAAAATAAGTGAATCAATTATATATGACAATCTGGGAGCCTTGAACATCTAAGGCAAAGTTGAGGAACTGGACCAAATGGCAAGGGGAGGAAGAGACGGTTCAGAAGCAGCGAGGAGTTTCCAGACCCGACCCAGCGAGATCTTGAGCTCTTCAGGCCTGATCAGCTCATGGGTGAACGGTGAGGCAGGCAAGCAGTGGTGCTCGGGAGGCGTATTCCACACTAGGAGAGACCCAGTTGCAAAGAGTCTACTCGGCGACCCAGAACCAGTGAGAAGCAGCCCTAGATCTGCGAAAGATAAGTACTTGCATACTGCCACCATGTGGATCAGAAGCATCCCACTTAGGGAAAAACCTCTCTCCCATTTACCTCCCTGCTCCTTGCTCCCTGCTCTGCAATGGGTCCCAGACTGGCTTCAGCAATTGCTGAGTCCCCTGGGCTGGAAGTAGGATCCATCACACACCCTGAGCCATTCTCCCAGCCTTGAAGAGTGAATAAATTAACAAATGGGAAAAAATAAACTGTTGGCTCCCCTAAGCCAGGAACCCAGGGTAGGCACAGGTCCTTTGCCTAGGCATAGGCATAAGGGATCCATGGACTTTGAGTGCATTTCCCTGCAGAGATTTGTGTGGGCCCATTTCAACAGCCTAGGCCCTCATTACTGCAGTACAACAGGGTATATACCTGAACTCTAACTTCAACTGTTTCAGCTGTGAAGTGGCAGGTTCTTGACATTTGACATTGCTCTGCCCATTAAGCAGGGTCTTCACCTTCCCACATCAGGGACCTGAGGACTGGTGGCTCCACCCATGCCACCTAGCCACGTGGGATAGGAGCCCATGAAGAAGAGGTGCCCCCCAGTCCATACAGCCAACAGCTTTCGGTGCTCATAGTCCGGCTGCAAAACCCACCCACCTACGTGCTCTAGGGAACAAGGACATGCCTTCCTCCTGGACACTTGGGGATGGCTGTCAGCCCCTTGCCTTGCTCAGAGTGTGTCCCTCTGCTGCAGCCAGATGCCTATGTCTACACTAATCACCCATGCCTGATTAGGACTGTAAGTGAGAGCCTACACCACACACTTGCTGGCTATCTACCTGGCCACCTTGAGCTCACATACCTACTAACAGATCTAATCACCTGGTGACAGGACATTAGAGCTTCAAAGGTGCCAATAATTAAACTAGCACATACGAGCAGCCTATTTGGGCATATCAAAACAGAACAAGAATCTAGGGCACACTAAGCAAACATAAAATAAATAAATATAATAACTTATTGATGGCTCAGAGACAACAGTCAATATCAAAGCACATAAAGAGGCAATCCATGATGGTTTCAGCAAACTCCCAAAATAAAGAATCTAGAAATTTTCCAGAAGCAGAAAATTTCTTGGAATTATGAGAGGTAGAATACAAAAGATTAATGTACAGAACTCTTCAAGAAATTAGGAAGGAAATTAAGCAAAATGCAGAACACGCAATAGAGGAAATTAAAAAGATTAGAGAAGAGCATAATGACAAATTTAACAGGCTGTGAGAATCCGTAGAGAGATAGCAATCAGAAATCCAGAAGATTAACAAAATTTCAGAATTAGACAACTCAATAGAAAGTCATAGGAGCAGAATTGAGGCAATGGAAGTCAGATTATTGTGAGATTGAAGATAAAGCACTTGACACCAATTTATTTGAGGAAAAATCACATAAAAGGACTTTAAAAAATGAAGAAACCCTAAGAATTATGTGAGACTGTATCAAGGGAAATAACCTACGAGTGATTGGAGTACCAGAACTGGGGGATAACAGAAAATACAGAGAGAATTGTTGAAGATTTTTTGGCAGAAAACTTCCCTGATATCGTGAAAGATGACAAGATATCTATCCAAGATGCTTGTCCAACCCCACATAAGGTAGATCCCAAAAGAAAGTCACCAAGACATGTTATAATTAAACTTGCCAAAACTGAAGATAAAGAGAGAATTTTCAGAACAGCTAGGGATAAACGAAAAGTCATCTACAAAGGAGAGTCAGTAAGAATAAGCTCAGACTACTCAGCAGAAACCATGCAGGCAAGAAGGCAATGAGATGACATATATAAAGTCTTGAAGGAAAAAAACTGCCAGCCAAGAATTATATATCCAGCAAAACTGTCTCTCAAATATGATGGCTAAATTAGGGCATTTCCAGATAAACAGAAGTTTAGGAAATTTGCAAAAACCAAACCAAAATTACAAGAAATACTAAAGGAGTCCTCTGGTTAGAAAATCAGTAACATCAGATAACAACCCAAGACTAGAACACAGGACACAGCAACCAGGTGTCAACCCAGATAGGGTAGTCACAAAAATAAATCAAAGCTAAAACACTGAAAATAGGGAAACAGATGTCAATATGTGAAAGATGACATTAAGACAAAAGGTGCAACTTCTCCAGTAACTTAAACAGTTATAAGGCATTTAAATATATTTCATTGGTTGCGTTTGTATTTATATCCTCTCAACTGAACATTATTCATACATTTAGTGAGTACCTGGTATGCATTTACAGCGACTCTAGACAGCTTCAGTCTTCTAATCCCTCCATGATATTAAACTCATAATGCTGAAAAGAACCCGTCTCTGTTTTCTCACACAGCTATCTAATAAACTGCTTCAGAAAAAAAAAAATTTTTAGCTAAAGTGTTCTTTCGAAAATATCAAAACAGACTTTGTAAGTCCCTTTTATAACATATTTCAGGGACCTGAAAAGGTAGTAAGACTGTAGTGCAGTGAAATATTCTCACAGCAGGGGAAAATACTGAACGACTCTGGAAGCATCAAAAGAAGATGGAAGGAATACATAGAGTCATAGTACCAAAAAAAATTAGTCAGCATTCAACCATTTCAGGAGGTAGCATATGATCAAGAACCGATGGTACTGAAGGAAGAAGTCCAAGCTGCACTGAAGGCTTTGGTGAAAAACAAGGCTCCAGGAATTCATGGAATACCAATTAAGATGTTTCAACAAACAGATGCAGCACTGAAGGTGCTCACTCATCTATGGCAACTGACTGGAAGAGATCCATATTTGTGCCCATTCCAAAGAAAGATGATACAAGAGAAAGCAGAAATTATAGAACAATATCATTAATATAATACACAAGGAAAATTTTGCCAAAGATCATTCAAAAACGGTTGCAGCAGTACATAGACAGGGAACTGCAAAAATTCAAGTCAGATTCAGAAGAGGACATGGAACTAGGGATATAATTGCTGATGTCAGATGGATCTTGGCTGAAAGCAGAGAATACCAGAAAGATACTTACTTGTGTTTTATTGACCATGCAAAGGCATTCGACTCTGTGGATCATAATAAATTATGGATAGCACTGCAAAGAATGGGAATTCCAGAACTCTTCATTGTGTTCATGAGGATCCTGTACACAGACCAAGAGGCAGTCATTCAAACAGAACAAGGGGATACTGCGTGGTTTAAAATAAGGAAAGGTGTGCTTCAGAGTTGTATGTTTCACCATATTTATTCAATCTGTATGCTGAGCGAATAATCTGAGAAACTGGACTATATGAAGAAGAACACAGCATCAGGATTGGAGGAAGACTCATTAACAATCTGTGATGTGCAGATGACACAACCTTGCTTGCTGAAGGTGAAGAGGACTTGAAGCACTTACTGATGAATATCAAAGGCCACAGCCTTCAGTACGGATTATACCTCAACATAAAGGAAACAAAAATCTTCACAACTGGACCAATAAGCAACATCAGGATAAATGGAGAAAAGATTGAAGTTGTCAAGGATTTCATTTTACTTGGATTCACAACCAATGCTCGTGGAAGCAGCAGTCAAGAAATCAAATGATGTATTAAATTGTTCAAATCTGCTGCGAAAGACCCCTTTAAAGTGTTGAAAAGCAAAGCTGTCACCTTGAGGAATAAGGTGTGCCTGACCCAAGCCATGGTATTTTCAATTGCCTCATATGGATGTGAAAGATGGACAGTGACTAAGATGGAAGAATTGATGCCTTTTGAATTATGGTGTTGGTGAAGAGCATTGAATATACCACGCACTGCCAGAAGAAAAAACTAGTATGTCTTGGGAGAAGTACAGCCAGAGTGCTTCTTGGAAGGGAGGATGGTGAGATTTCTTCTCACGTACTTTGGACATGTTATCAGAAGGGACCAGTTCCTGGAGTAGGACATCATGCTTGGTAAAGTAAAGGGTCACGGAAAAAAAGGAAGACCTTCAATGAAATGGACTGACAAAGCGGCTGCAATAATGGGCTCAAGCATAACAATGATTTTGAGGATGCTGTGGGACTGGGCAATGTTTTGTACTGTTGTACACAGGGTCACTATGAGTCGAACTGAGTCAACGACACCTAAGAACAACAACAGCAGAGGTGCCAGAGATATCAGCCCATCCCTAGTTCTGCCCCTAGCAAGCAATACAATTTTAAGGTGACTTATTCTGGCTCTGTGTTGCTCGGTTTCATCTACAGAAAAACATGGAGACTTTTACTTGCTCTTACTAATTATTGTGGGGCTGAAATGAAGTAGTAGGCATAAATAACATTTTTCAAAAGTTAAATAAGAAATACAATGAAAAGGAGAGTGAATTCAAAATAGCTTTCTACATTGCCTCATTTTCCAAGATCATGGCTAACCTACCCCCGTTCAGAAAAGGCATTGGCTGAGAAAATGAATAAAGGACTGAGTTACTTTAGTGGTCAAATCTCATTGCATAGCCATATGGCCCATATAAAAGATTGTTGTTGTTGTTGATAGTTGCTATCGAGTTGAGTCCATTCATGATGACCCCACGTGTGCAGAATAGAGCTGCTCCATAGGGTTTTCAAGACTGTAAGCTTTTGGAAGCAGATCATCAGGTCTGTCTTCCCAGGCACCTCTGGGTGGCTTCTAACTGCCAACCTTTTGGCTAGTGGTCAAGCACTTAACAGTTTACATCATCCAGGGACTCCTATATATAAAATATACTTCATTTAATGTGGTTTTCCAGGGAGGCCCTGGGCTAAACATTTCCTTCTCCTACTCCCTCTTACTACCATTCTTTTTAATACTTGTACAATATCCTTCTTACATTTCGGTTAGTGGGTCATAAGCTCAGAATGATTTCGGAAGCGGAAACATATTTCAGCAATTAGCACCCTAGAAACTCAAGCTGCTTTTTGGCAATATTCTAGAAAGATGATTTCAGCACCTTTCGTGCCCAGTTTGTTTGATAATTCACATTCTCATGTCCTTGAATTTGGCAGGCTTTACAGTGCTAGAGGCTCATTCTTAGATTTGTGAAGGAAGTGTGAGAAACTCGAAGATGCTAAATAGGGACATTAGCTATGTCTGAGCTAGGTATACTGAGTTAGTGGGGTTTTGTTCCTGGCCTCTTCTCTCTATTTTTAAATGTGATTGTACTTAGAGTTATTCTGAACATTTCTGTTAACTCCCTGCCAGCCACCTACCTATCTTATTATTAGCCACCTTTCCAGAAATATTTTTAAAGAAGTTAAAAAAGAGATGAAACAAAATGTCTTCCAAACTGCTTCTACTTTCTAGCATTATAGAGATGAGCAGACTCTTAGCTGATTTTAGACCTCACTTCTCAGAGGTAGGGACAACTGAAAGCCAAAAAGGGACTAGAGAATTTTGTCCTGCATGGCAAAGTCCTTTATCCTTTAAGTCACTTTACATACTTGGTCAAGGTGACAATTATCCATTCAGGAAGAAGTGAGGTTTAGTTCTTGCCTAGTTAAAAGGAGAATGCCACCACGAGCACTAACTAATAAGAGTAATTACAGTTATGGTTTGTTGAAAGGTTAAATAACTATCCTTCCTCAACACCCTCAATTCACAACAAATATTTCCGACCAGCTAAGTGTATGCCTTGTTTCTCTTCACCCCGAAAAAATCCACGGCCTTTGAGTCGATTCCGACTCATAGCAATCCTATAGGACAGAGTAGAACTGCCCCATAGGGTATTACAATGCTGTAAATCTTTAGAAAAGCAGACTGCCACATATTTCTCCTGCGGAGCTACTGGTTGGTTCGAACTGCCGACCTTTCAGTTAGCAGCCAAGTGCTTTAACCACTGGACCACCAAGGCCCCTTGTTTCTCTCCATACTGGGTCTAAATAAGGGGTCAGCTGCTCCATCAGAGAAAAGACCTGGCAATCTGTTCCTGAAAAGATTTCAGCCTAGGAATCTTTATGGAGCAGCTCTACTCTGTCCTACAGGGTCGCTGTGAGTCAGAATTGACTCGATGGCACACAACGACAACAACAAAGTGACCAAAAGCTTAAAGAAGGCCTAAGGGAAATCTGCATGAGCTTTAACGCCAAGAACTTACTTCATCTACTTGGGCCACTCAAATTCTCTGTCTTGTTTTTATTTTTTCTTCTCATTGCCTCCCTGCCCTGACAAGTGATGATGCAAAGATTTCTAATTATAAAATTACACAATCAAAAGATGTTAAAAAAAAAAACATAAAATAGGCATCTGGGAGTCATAAATTAATTGTCTTTGTACATACCCAACACAGGTATCTTAATAAGAATAGGGTGTCCAATGGGTTAGAGAATGACAAAAAGCTTTCAAAATCAGTATTACTGGCTGGTTCTCTGTATTACTGAAAAATAATTCTTTTGGAAGAGAGTCCCCTCTCAATTGGGACTATGTATCAGAATACACTACTAGCTTTACTACTGTATGCTACCATATAGACTACTAAGCCCCAAGCCCAGTTTCTTTGAATTAGAATCTTGGAAAATGGAGCTCAATTGTGTATTCTTAAAAAGTTACACAGGGGATTCTGATGTGTGTTCCTTATTGACAATCACTAAACCAGCTAAGCTTCAAGTTCCCTTCCCACTCTGACCTTGTTTGAAGTCTACGAGTCAGTCTATGTATCAGAATTCTAGCAAGTCGTGGCAAAGAACTAGAGAAAAGCAGTACCATATTTGAGACATACATGATATTTGGAGGATAATTTAGCTGATGAAAAGAATTCTGAGAGGTTCTTATAAAATATTTTCAAGCAGAGTAACACTTCTGAAAAACAGCAGTTAATGTTATAATAGAAGACAATCTCAACAATACGAGAATTAAAATACATAGCCGTGAAAAATGATTTTCCCTATTCTGTTGCTATCACAGATTAGTTTAATCTGACAATCTTCCTGTATGCAATTATTTATACATACGTATAGATATTTTAGTGGTTGTTCTAGAAATTAAAATATGCCTGCTTTTCACAGTCTACACAGAATCATTACATTACCACTTTGAGCAGAATGTAGAAACTTTACCAAGATACGGGTCTCTTTAAACCAAACCGTTGCCATCCAGTCAATTCTGACTCATGGCAACCCCATAGTGTTTTCAAGGCTGTGATCTTTCAGAAGCAGATCACCAGCCTTTCTTCCAAGACACTTCTGAGTGAATTCAAGCCATCAACCTTTTGGTTAGCAATTGAGCACTTAATCATTTGCACCACCCAAGGACTCCCTTTACCCTCCCTGTTTTACATGCTACATTGACTAACACTGAAAATCACATCAGTCTATAGTATAATTTTTGCTTTCAACTATCAAATGTATTTTAAAAGATGTAAGAGGAGAACAGTCAATTATATTTACCCAGACATTTACCATTTCTGTTGCTCTTACTTGATCTTGAAAGTTTAAATCTTGCTCTGGTATCCCTTCCCTTCTGCGTAAAAATTTGCTGTAGTATTTCTTTTAGAGGGAGTCTGGTGGCAATGGACTCTCTTAGTTTTCCTTTATCTGAGAATGTTTTGTTTTTACTTCACCCTTGTTTCTGCATGAGATATATACATATATGTATATTTTTTCTTCTACAGTATATAGAATTCTTTCAGTGCTTCTAAATACATTGTTACACAGCCTTCTGATCTCCATGTGTGTTGATAAGAAATCTGCAGCCAATAAAATTGTAAACTCCTTGACAAAAGAAATATACCTACTCCACACTTGTTGACACACCCATTCCCCACTTATTGACATGGTTAGGTTCCAAACACCAGGTCGTTATGCGAAAATCGACTTGATGTGAAAATAGAGGATGACCCCATAAGATCACAAAATGGAGGATGACTACATCATTACACAACTGCCAAATTACATCATTACATAACCGCCAAATTATATCATTACATAACTGCCAAACAACTGAGAATCATGGCCCAGCCAAGCTGACACATAACCTTAATCATCACAGCCAGTGTTACTCTAGAATTGCACCTTGACATTTGTTACTGCTAGCCGTACGTTGTTAATGCACAAAATAGTCAGATAGTAGATTTTTTTATTATTGTTGTAAATGCAAAATATCAGATAATGAGATACACTTACTCCTTACTTATTGACTATTTTTTTATCTGACATTTCACATTTACAACAGTAAAAGATCTACTATCTGACTATTTTGCGCATTAACGACATATGTCTGGCAATAATGAATATTGAGTTGCAAGGCGACAGTAACAATGGTTATGATGGTTAAGGTTATGCGTCGTCTTGGCTGGGCCATGATTCTCAGTAGTTTGGCAGTTATGTAATGATGTAATCTGGCAGTTGTGTAATGATGTAATTTGACAGTTATGTAATGTAGTTATCCTCCATTTTGTGATCTGATATGGTCATCCTCCATTTTCACATAGCACCGATTTTTGCATAATGACCTAGTCTTTGGAACTCAGCCATGTTAAGCGAGGAGTGGGTGTACTTTTCTTTAATCCCTACATGTAACCTGGCAAATTTCTGAATACATGCTAGTTACTTAGCTGATTAGTAGTACATATTAGATGGAGTGATCATATATTTTATGTTGTTCAAGCCATGATAACTTTGAGCATATTGAGAATGAATTAACAATTATTTAAGAATAAGAAGCATAAACCAGTCTAGGATTTATGGTTGCCCTAATATTATGCAATAAGGAGCTTTTCTAACAAACGGAAGAAAAAAAAGTCTATTAGACATTTACTGTTTTATCTTCTCAGAAAGAACAAGAACTCCTGTGTGGGAAATTGTCCCTCCTCTATTCCATGTTTTCTAATCACGTGGTTTTAAAGAGTGTTGTATATTCCTACACATTCTGCTGATTCCTTTAGAGTTCACCTCTTCTCCAGCTATGATTGATTAGATAAAGTGTAGGCTTCTGATGCAGGCTGGGCTACCATCTTAACCCACTCTTTGTGAACAGAATTTGTTCTAGGATAGACTTCTAATGAATGCTGGCTTATCATAGCCTTTTACAGGGATTTTTTCTTTTTTTCCCAAATAAGAGTGAGTGAAGGAGGCTCAATTTTTCTCTGGCAGTGCAAGTGTGTGGCCTTAGAGCTATTGGTTATCATGTCCTCTGCCATGTAAAAGTCATTCTGCCATAGGAGAAAAAGTAGCAAAGAGGAGAGTCATACATAGCACACGTGCTGGGAGCAGTAGTTTCCTAATTCCAGTTGTCCCTGTGCCCTGGCTGCCTTCCACTGGTTTAAATGCATGAACCAGTAAATCCCCTTTTGCCTAGGTGAGTTTGATTTAGCTTTCAGTCATTTGCCACCAAAAGAAACTCAAGTAACACTTAGAATCTTATTTTGTGTTGCTTCTGAGACAGCAAAAAGCCCTCTATAAAGTGGTGCAGTAAAAGAGTAATAAACTACTAATAGGACTACAACTATATGCACTGTAAATTGAAACAAAATAGAAAAGGTCACTGTATTGGGTAAATTGCATGCAAGTGGTGTGAGGCAAACAATAAACAAATAAATAAACAAGATTATTTCAGGTAATAGTAAGTTCTATGAAGCGCTAATAAAACAGTAATGTGAAGAGAGTAACTGGGGCAAAGAGTTACTTTAGACTGGAAATTAGGAAATACTTTTCTGAGGAGGTGAAAAACAGGCAGAGGACAGGATAATATGTTACTCAACAATAGCAAAAATATACATTATTTTCAAGTGCACATGGAAAAGTTCACCAAGCAGAAGATAACAAAAATAACAACCCATTGCCGTCGAGTTGATTCCTACTCATAACGACCCTATCCTGGGTCATAAAACAAATTTAGTAAAATTTAAAGAATTAAAAATGTTTTCTGATCATAATGGAATAAAAACAAAAACTAATAACAGAAATATAACAGGGAACTCTCTAAACACTGGAAAATTAAACACACTTTTAATAATCCATGAACAAAAATAAGTCTGATGGGAGATTCGAAATTATTTTGAACTGAATGAAAATGAAAACACAGCATATCTAAGTGTGTGGGATGCAGCTAAAGTGGTGCTTAGGGGAAATTTTTAGTAATAAATGCTCACACTTGAAAAGAAGTTTTAAAATCAATTATCTAAGCTTCCACCTTTAGCTACTAGAAAAAAGAGCAAAATTAACCCGAAGCCGGTTGAAGGAAGTGCATAATAGATTAGAACAGGAATCTATGAAACTGAAAACAGATAAACAATAGGGAAAGTAAATGAAACCAAAATCTGATCCTTTAAATAAAAAATCAGTATAGTTAATAAACCTCTAGCCGGGAATGAGAGAGAGAGAAAAGACTCAAATCATGAGTAATGAATATCAGGAATAAAAGAGGGGATATCATTACAAACCCTGTAAATATTGAAACAATAATAAGAGGATACCATAAAGGACTCTTCATACATTAATCTGACAATGTAAACAACATGGACGCCTTTCTCAGAAACCATAAACAACCAAAACTCATTCAAGTTGTAAGAGATAAAATGAAAAGTCCTATAAATATTAAATAAGTTGTATTCATATGCAAAAACCTTCCAAAAGAAAAATCTCCATGGAAAGGTGATTACACTGTAAATTCTACTGAGCATTTAAAGAAAAAATTACACTTATTCTACATAAACTTTTCCAGAAAATACAAGCAGAGAGAATACTTCCCAACTTATCTTATGAGGTGAGCATTGCCCTGACACTGGAAGTAGACAAAGACAGCACAAGAAATGAAAACTGCTTATCTATCTGCCTTATAATATAGAAGCAAAAATCCTCAACAAAATATTAGCAAATCAAATCCAGAAATATTTAAAGGAATAATATGCCAAGACCAGGTGGGGTTTATCCCAGAAAATAAGGCCAGTACGGTATTAAAAAATCAGTGAAAGTAATGTACCATATTAACAGTCTAAATTGAAGAAAAAATTATCATTTGATGTAGAAAAGGCACGTGACACAATTCGACAAGTCCTTATAAGAACTCTCAGCAAATCAGAAACTGAAGGAAACCACTTCAACTGGATAAAAAGCATTAAAACAACAATGACAACAAACTACATTTAATTTCATACTTAATAGTGAAAGACTTAATGCTTTTCCCCAAACTTGGGAGGAAGGCAAGGATGTTCACTCTTGCCTTGACTAACCAGCATTAAGGAAATGAATGAATGAATGATTGAATGAAGGAATAGATAGAAAGATAGCTAAATAAATAGCAAATAGATTGGAAAGGAAGAAATAAACTGTCCCTATTTACATGTAACATGATTATCTATGTAGAAATTCTAAAAGAATCTACAAGAAAAGTCCTAGAAATAATAAGTGAGCTTAACAAATTCACAGGATAAAAAGTCAACACAAAAAAATTAATCATATTCATATATACTAGCAATAAAGAATTAGACACCAAAATTTTAAAAACCCATTTATAATATCTCCAAAAAATGAAATACATAAGAATAATATATCAAAACTCATGTAAGATCTGTATGATGGAAATGACAAAATGCTGATAAAAATAATGAAAGAAGACCTAAATAAAGGGCGAGGCATACTGAGTTCATGGATTGAAAGTCTCATCATCCTAAAGATGTCAATTCTCCCCAAATAGATCTACAGGTTTATTGTAATTCCTATTAAAAATCCAGCAAGATTACTTATAGAAATTGATATAATGATTCTAAAATTCATTTGGACAAGAAAAGCAGAAGCACTAAAATACTTTTGAAAAAAAGAATAAAGCGAGAGGAATCACACTAGCTGATATTAAGGCTTACTCTAATGCTACAGTAATCAAGACAGAAGAGTATTGACAAAGAGATAGAGACATAGATCAATGGAACAGAATAGAGTCTGGAAATAAACCCATGCAAATACACTCAATTGATTTTTGACAAAGGTGTAAACGCAATTCAGTGGAGAAAATACAGTCTTTCAATAAATGGTGTTAGAAAAAATGGACATCTATTTGCAAATAAATGAGTCTTGATCTAAATGTCACCCTTTATACAAAAATTAATTTAAAGTAGATCATTGGTCTAAATGTAAAATTCTTAACACTTTTATAAGAAACGTATGAAAAAATATTCATGACTTGGAGTTAGGGAAAAATTCTTAAACATGACGCCAAAACAGGACTCATAAAAGAAAAAAATTTAAATTAAACTTCATAAAAAATAAAAACTTTTGCTTTGTGAAGAACACTGTTAAGAGAATGAAAAGACAAATATAGCCAGGGAGAAAATATTTGTAAATCATACATCTGACAAAGGACTTGTATCCAGAATACATAGAGGACAGTTGTGTTGTTGTTGGTAGGTGCCATCAAGTCGGTTTCTACTCATAACGACCCTATGCACAACAGAATGAAACACTGCCCAGTCGTGCGCCATCCTCACAATTGTTGCTATGCTTGAACCCATTGTTGCAAGTGTCAATCCATCTCGTTGAGGGTCTTCCTCTTTTTCACTGACCCTTTACTTTACCAGGCATGATGTCCTTCTCCAGGGACTGATCCCTCCCGATAACATGTCCAAAGTATGTGAGATGTAGTCTCACCATCCTTGCTTCTAAGAAGCATTCTGGTTGTATTTCTTCCAAGACAGATTTCTTCATTCTTTTGGGAGTCCATGGTATAGTCAATATTCTTTGCCAACTCCACAATCTAAAGGCATCAATTCTTCTTCATTCTGCCTTATTCATTGTCCAGCTTTTGCATGCATAAAGGACAGTAAAAGCTATATATTCAACAGTAAGAAAATAAACAAGCCAGTTACAAATGGGCAAAAGACTTGAACAGACACTTCACCAAAGAGGATATACAAAAGACCAAAAAACACATGAAAAGATGTTCTTAATCATTAACTATTGATGATATATCACTACACACCTATTAGAATGGCTAAATTAAAAAATACTGACAATGTCAAGTGCTGGAGAGGCTGCAGAGCAACTAGAGCTGTCATTCATTGCTAATGGGAGTGCAAAATGGTTAAGACTCTGTAAAACAGTTTGGCAGTTTCTTATAAGTTAAACATACATTTGCCATTTGAGTCAGAAATCTTACTCCTACAAATGAAAACTTACATTCTCACAAAATCTTTACACAGATGTTTATAACAGCTTTATTTGTAGTGGCAACAGTATGGAAACAATCCAAATGTCCTTCAGTGGGTGAATAGATAAACTGTGGTACATTTATACAATAGAATACTACTTACAAATCAAAAGGAATGGATATTGACACCTGCAACAACTTGGATTAATCTCAAAGGCATTATCCTGAGTGGAAAAAGCCAACCTCAAATGATTACATACTGTTAGATTTCATTTATATAACATTCTCAAAAAGACAAAAGTAGTGATGGAGAATGGGTCAGTGGTTGCCAGGAGTTAAGGCTGGGAAATTGTGTGACCCAAGAGGAAATACAAGAGAGATGCGGGAGACGATTAAATTGTTCTATATCCTGATTGTGGTGGTATTTACACAAATCCATACATGTGTTAAAATTTATAGACCTGTAGACCTTCAATGAGATAGACTGATGCAGTGGTTGCAACAATGGGCTCAAACTTAGCAACAGTTGTGAGGATGACACAAGATTGGACAATGTTTCCTCCTGTTATACATAAGGCCACTATGAGTTGGAGCTGACTCAATGGCACCTAATAACACCGCCACCAAAAAAAAGGTCAATTTTACTGTACATGAATTTTAAAAATAAAAAGTTTTAAAGACACATAGGAACTATAGCAGTCCCATTATACAAAAACCAAAGTGGCAAGAAGGTCCAATAAGAAAAGGTGCAATTCAAATAAAATTTTTGTAATGGACATCTTACCGTACTTCTTAATGCTAATTTTAATTTGTTAATTAATTCCTCTCTCAATGCATTTTTATGACCAATTGGAAGTAAGAACTTTATTTTTGTTTTCTTTATAAAGAAAGGAATTATTATTATGCAGTCATTATTAATATTTCATGTACACTGAAGGAGTAGTTTCTTCTGTTGTTATTGAATAACTGAACCACTCATTTGTGACTCCTTTTTAGAAACCCTATTTCTATAAGTTGCAAACGCTTTAAAAATTTCAGCTGCTTCTGAAGAGTTGTTGAGCTAACTTCTAGACACTGTTCCACTACACTTATCATTCCTCCACATTTTTACTGGAGACATTTCATTGGTATGACAACTTGTCTGGATTAATATATAATACGTATCTTTTAAAGCAATGGTCAGTCCCTTTATGACCGGGCATAGCTATGCTATTATGATAAATTAGCTTAAACAAGTTCAACCTGGTAACTATGGAAAAGGTTACCTTGTTCTTCAATTATCCTTTTAATCAATTTCCCAGGGTAATCATTCGGCCTAAAAATATGTTTCTCAATACTAATTTCATTATCTAGGTGATTCTCATCACTAATCATTAGAGCGTGAGTCTCCATATTCTTAACAACCCTTACTTAGACTTAAATGGGTGATTAGACTAAATATGCAGGATATTACTTGCATGATGGTCTTGATAATACATTCTCCTTCGTAACTATCTGTGTTTCATCCTACTAATAGACGAAAAAGAAACCTCTCTTATTAAATCCTTCCACAATAAATCATCATATATCCAAATGAATATTACTTTTCAAAAAAAGAGAGATAGATAAGAACTTTTTTTCCCTTCTTGTAAAACTTTGCCACAATGAATACCACTGAGCCTTTCAAAGTAATAGAAGGGAAGTGTTGTTGTTAGGTGCCATCAATTCGATTTCAATTCATAGCGACCCCCTGTAACAGAGTAAACCTGTCACATACAGTTTTCTTGTCCATAATCTTTACAGAAGCAGAACTACCTTTCAAAATGTTGGCAAAACATTTAGGAATCTTCATGTTGTTATAAGGAGCCCTGGTGGCACAATTGTTAAGTGCTCGGCTGCTAACTAAAAAGTTGGTGGTTCGAACCCACCCAGTGACTCTGCAGAGAAAAGACTTGGCAATCTGCTCTGGTAAAGATTTTAGCCTAGGAATCCCTTTGGGGGCAGTTTTACTCTGTCCTGTAAGGTTGCCATGAGTCGGAATGGACTCGATGGCACACAACATGTTATCGACATGAACATTAAAAACAACAACAACTTTATGTAGAGTAGAAAGTTACCATGGTTCGCTTGCTTTTGTTTAGTAGATCTCATGAGACTACATCCATTATCACAAAACAGGCCTTAATAGTATTCTTGATTTTGCTCTGTCACATCACACACCACCTACTGACAAATGAAGGAACTTCAGTGTACGTGTTAGTGAGGTGCCTAAGTACACACGCTCTGAAGACATCTCTTGGCTAATCCTCAAATTTTATGTTACAGTAGGTGAAAGAATTTTATGCATGTTTCTCCTTTAAGTAATGTTCTCCTCACATTCATGCCAGTCTTTAGCTGTATTTTTAATTATTAGCTAACTTTGCTTGGGTTTTAGGAAAATGTCATCTAGGCAAGCCTATTTACGTCTCAGTTTGGGTGACACAGCAACCCAGTATAAAATGAAATAGAACCAGCCCTCAACATAAAATGAAACAGAAACTGCATTCTATTACTTACATATATACATTTATTGACAATATTATTATTATTACTATTATTATCTAGACTTTAGGCTCTAAAAACTAAAAGATCATTTTTTTCTCTTTACATGGAAACATTTTGAAATTACTTTTGCTTTAATTATTTTTTAACTTAAATTTGCTTTTATTTTTTAACTTACAAATACTTCAAAAAATTTTTATTGTGGTAAAATAATATATAACAAAATATTTACCATTTTAGGCATTTTTAAGTATACGATTCAGTAACATTAATTATATTCACAATGTTGTGCAACCATCACCATTATCCATTTCCAAATGTTTTTCATCACCTTAAACAGAAACTCAGTATCCCTTAAGCAATAACTCCCAATTTCCCCCTTCTCTCAGTGTCTGGTAACCACTTTGGTCTTTATGAATTTGCCTATTCTAGACATCTCATATAATTGTGATCATATCATATTTGTCCTTTGGTGTGTGACTTATTTCATTCAGCATAATATTCCCAAGATTCATCCATGTTGTAGCATGTATCAGAACTTCATTTCTCTTTATGTCTAAGTAATAATCCATTATATGTGTATACCACATTTTGTTTATCTAACTTTCTGTTGATGGATGTTTGGGTTGCTTACATACACTTGAACTTACATTTACGTTGCAGTGTACAGCTGTATGGGTTTTGACAAATGCATGGACATAGTCATGTATCTGCCACCACAATCATGATACAGAACAGTTTCATCACCCCCGAAATTCCCTTCTGCTGCCCTTTTGTAGTCAACCTCTCCTCCCATCCCTAAAACAAACAAAAAAACAAAGTTGCTGTCGAGTCAATTCTGACTCATAGCCACCTTATAGGACAGAGTAGAATTGCCCCATAGGGTTTCCAAGGAGCGCCTGGTGGATTTGAACTACTGACCTTTTGGTTAGCAGCTGAACTCAATCACTACGCCACCGGGGTTTCCCCTCCCATCCCAAGCCCCTGTAAAATTACTTTTCAAAAAGTTTAAAACAGTAGGGACAGAAAGAATCCAAGATGGTGAATTGTTTCATCAAATGAATGCGTCCAGTCACTTCAAATTCTCTTATTGAGAAAAGTTAAGGATACGTTTTTGAATCTAGTATAAAATCAACATAAAATGTAGACATCTATTTTAAGAGCAAACAGAAAAAGTGACACACTCTTATTCATTTGAATATTAGATTTGATTTTCAGGAAACTTCCCCATATCCTCTCTTTCCCTAGGAGAGAAAACATATGTTATTTTCTTTAAAACAAGATCCAGCCCAATTGCTTGGCAATAATTGTGATGGTTTGCAAGGAAAAGGAAAAATATATCCCTCCATTCTTTGTCACAATGACTTACACCAGCTTAAGCAGCAGACTTCCTAAACCAAGACTTATCACTTCAGGGTTATTTCCATGTGACCTGTGGAGAATACTCTTGAATAGGAGGAGAAAGCATGTGGCTCTCTCTGCTGTAGGGCTGAACTCTTCACTGTGAGACTAGAAGGCAGTCCTGAGTGTTGTGAAGTAATCATTAAGTTACACGCTTGTCATTTCTTGTACATTCACTCAGAACTAATGCACATCACTTTTTCCAATTATAATCATTCCACCATTTAACAAGCACAAAAGGCCTTAGATTCCAACTTGCTACTGATGCCTCGCTCTCACTTGCTTCTTTCTGTGCATTTCAGTCTTGCTAGATTGTGCGTGGCTCCGATAATACGGAGCATTCTCCTTTCCTAAAACAAACTTACAAATGGAGGCGACAAGACCAGCTGGTCTCACATTGGAGGGCAGGCCATTTTCACTATTATGGTAATTTTTCTGTTCTTGCAATTCTTTTCTGCTGTTGTAAATACATGTTATTTCTTGGTTTCCTTATTGCCAAAGCTAAACATAAATCACACAGTGATATGCTGTATATGTTTCTGCCGAGGTTTCTCTGCTGGCCAAATCAAACCTTCTCTGGTAGATGTCTCATTTCATTTAGTTTCTCAAATCTGTTGCTGTCTTTACAAGCACACGCACACAAACAAGCAATCCCCAAGCAGAGAAACATCATTGTCTTCATACTTTGTTAGCTTCTGCTTCCTTCAGTGAGTATTAGCATGCTGGAAAGAGCTGTGAAACATCTTAGCTTCGGATACACAGCCTTAAACATGAGCTACATATAAGAGGAAATTGGTATTTTCATTTGCTGCACATGCTTTAATGATATTAAGCAATCTAATTTGGTGCATACGCCAGATTTCAGTAATGCTTCTCTTGAGAATTTCAAACTGTAATGGCAATTTAAAATGACAGCCTTACATTTATATAGCTCCTTTCATCTCAGAGGTCTTTACACTTTATAAAGTTATATGGAGCGATCATTTCACTTACCCATCACAGAAATTCTGCCACCTCTAGGGCAAATCAAGGCTTACTTTCAAAATTGACTTAACATTACAGATAATTATGACAAGAGGCAAAAAGCAACACAGTCAATGAGAACTGAAGAGGAAATAGAGAAAGGTAAAATAATTGCCAAAGGGATATTCGGCTAAAAGGTAAGAATCAAGCAAACAAACAAAAATTTCCTGAGATGTTTTAATAACCACCAGAGCACAGGACTATGAACTCCATCCCAGGCACTAGAGAACATTTCAAGGTTGAATTTAGATTACAGAAAGTAAAAATTCCAAGAAAAAAAAAATTAAGAGTTCTTACACAGCTAAGTAAAAAAGACCCACAGTATTAAGATTTTAGTAAAAATGTCATATCTGTCCTTCCTTAAAATGCTGCCACTATCTCTCTACTTCTGTATACTCCTATGCTTCTATCACCAGGCAAAGGTTTACACATACGCACTCCTGACACATATCCTTTGATATCCAAAACTTTTTGAAAATTATTTACAGCATATATTACTTTAAAGGCATCTTTAAAAAAAAAAAAAACTCACAGGCCATCTATTACTGCTTTTCCTTGGCCTATTATACTTATATCTAGGAAATATGAAAGGAAAACTTACAGATATACATTTAGGTTTAGGTATTTGGATGGGGGCATTGGTGGTTCAGTGGCAGAATTTTCACCTTCCGTGCCAAAGACCAGGGTTTGGTTCCCGGCCAATGCGCCTCATGTCAATGAAGCCTTGTGTGTTGCTATGGTGCTGAACAGGTTTCAGTGGAGCTTCCAGACTAAGATGAATAGGAAGAAAGGCCTGGAGATCTACTTTTGAAAATCGGCCAAGGAAAACCTGGGTAGCGTTTTGTTCCATTGTGTGTGGGGTCACCATGAGTCAGGAGTTGATTCAACAGCAGCTAATAGCAACACTTGGATATACATTTGACATCTCTGAGTGATTTGAAACTGTATCTAGTGGAGAAAAAGCTAGACCCCAAATCTATATTGATGTCAACAGTAATCAAACATGAAATGATCAAAACCAGTATGAAATGGTCCAAATGATCTTGCCCTCTTTTTGCTATGGTTTCTTGCCTGGTAATATCAATATTATTGGTCTGTCTAAATTCCAAAAACCTGTATACCAGGACAATCCCAACTTATCTAGGATTTTCAGAGCTATTCTGGATGTTAGGGTTAGGCCTCTTCCAAAACCAGGTTCTCTAGGAGACCTAAGCACTACTGAGGGACAAGCGCTTTCTTCTTTATCTTCCAAAGTCGTCTCCTCCTTATAGCTGTACATCAGGCATTATTGAAAAATTAATGAGCATTGGGTGAAAGTGGATTCACTTGTGACTTTTAACTCCTACATAAATCTTAGGTATTCTCAAGGACATTTTTGGATTTCAGACATTCTTAAAATGAAGAAATAACAGCTGGGTAAATAGTTGTTTTTGGTTAATTCAAAATATAGGCGAGTACTTTTTATTTTAACCTGATTACAGCAATTTAGAAAATTACAAAAATAACAGACCTGTGGAAGAAAATCTAAAAAAGACAAGCAAATACAAGAAAGAAAATAAAACGTAACCTTACCACCTAGACAGAACCGCTGTTAATGTGTTAGAGAAAAGCTTTTCATCTGTTTTTTCCATTTTCCTGCATATATGTATATATAAAACCAAACCCATTGCTATTGAGTCGATTCTGACTTACAGTGACCCTATAGGACAGAGTAGAACTGCCCCAGAGGCTTTCCAGGAGCAACTGGTGGATTTGAACTGCTGACCTTTTTGGTTAGCTTTTAACCACTGTACCACTAGCGCTTCATATATATAGTCCTCCATTTTTATGAAAACAAATATGACAATATCCAGTGGTGTGCTGGTAAATATTTACCAACTCTCCAGAAAACAAACAAACAAAAGAAAACACTGATTTGTAGTGTTTGCCAATTTCCAAGTTACAAATATGAAGTCATTGAAGGAGGAAATGGAAAGAGATGTATAGAATTGGTCCTCATGAGCAGGCATGAATTGGCTCTAGCACATCACATCAATCACAGCTCCAAATACTGTTGGCAGCCTTTAATTCAACAGTATTTCATGAACATCTTACCCTGTCAACAAAAGTTCCTCTGACAAGTCATTTTAAGGCTGTGCTCTATTCCATTGTTTGGATCCATCACAATGCATTTAACCAACCCCCTACAAGCTTTTGTCCAAGTTTTGCTTTTATTAGCAAACATAGAGAGTCATATCTTGTAACTTAATCTTTATACACATCCTTATTTTCGAAAGATCTTTGTAGCAACAATTTAGCAACTGGTAAGATGAGTGAGGGGATAGAAGTTGCTAGGGGACTTGGATCTCTGACTACCTTAAATAAAGCTTGAATAAGCTACAGGAGCCTGGCAAACATAAATGAGAGAAGTAAGCTGAATGGAAACTCTGGAAAACTGAAGCACTCATATTCATACTCATACTCTACCATGGAGGCCCCTGAGTTGCCAGGTGTTGTTTTTAAAAGGAAGTCTCCCTCAAACACCATAAAAATACCTTTCTAAATCAGATCTGGCTTATGTGCCAGAGTGGCTCTTCCAGCCCCAAGAGTCACCACTATTGGCATGCACCTTGGTGGAGTTCAAGGCATTGGCAGCTCCCTGTGCCTAATTCCTGTCAGAAATAGATTTTACCTCTATCCCACCTATTCTTTTTTTCAATAATTTATGCCACATTTGTTGATGTTAAAAAGCAAGTGGTGTTTCTAGCATCATAGTTTTAACATCACAGTACAGTAGACAAATCACCAAGTGTTGAAACTCAGGTGTTCTTTAGCACAGATAACATATTTTTTCCAGTTTAGTTGATGCCAGGAGTGTTTGAGTAGAACCACCAGGTACCAATCTTCTTACATGACTTACTGCAAATCTTTGGGTGGCCAAATATGTAATGCCCAGCTGTCAAGAATCCAAGAATGCCAGCCTGTCTAGTTAAAAAAAAAAAAAAAAAGCCTACAGAAGCATGGTTTCCAATGGGATTTCAAGTCTACGTGTCTCCAGAGAGGAAGAGGACTCTTCTGGTGCTAAAAGGGGCTGATGAGCCCACTTTCTTCCTATTCAACTAAAGTTTATTTGCAGCGCAATATATAGCCCATTGGGTACAAAAAAACATCTTTTTGAATTGTTTGTACAGTCTATTTAAATTCACAGCATGACTCACACACAGATAAGTTTTGGATATAGTGCAGCAAGTTCCACCTGTAGAAAGTTATTTATTTTTCCTTTTGTAAACAGAAGAACACTTATAGTGTAAGACTAGGGATGCTTTCCAGACTTTGGATACATCCAGCACTTTCTGCACTTCATGGACTGGTGCCAACATTTTTTATATATTTTTCTTGTATAACAATTGTTTTGCTTTGAAACTTTGGTTACTAACTATCCTTCATAGTAAATGATTGTACTTTAGTGTCTTACATGTTACTGTGATGCTGGAAGCTATGTCACCAGTATTTCAAATACTAATAGTGTCACCCATGGTGGACAGTTATAAGTGGTGCTTCCAGAATAAGACAGACTAGGTAGAGAGTCCTGGTAATCTATTTGTAAAAATTAGTCAATGAAAACCTTATATCATAACAGAACTTTGTCCGACTTGCTTTCTTTGGGCATGTGATCAAGACGGATCAATCGCTGGAAGAGGACATCATGCTGGGTGAAGTAGAAGGTCAGTGAGGTAAGGGAGACCATTGGTGAGATGGACAATAGCCTCAACAATGGACTCGAACATGCAGGCAATTGTGTGGATGATGCAGGACTAGGCAACACTTTGTTCTGTTATACATAGGGTTGCCATGAGTCAGAGATAACTCAATGGCAGCTATCTATTTATCTATCTTTACAGCAAATGAAAGGAGCCCTGGTGGCATAATGGTTAAAATCTCAGCTGCTAACCTAAAGGTCAACAGTTTACCTCACATGCTGCTTTGCAGAAGAAAGATGTGGCAGTCTGCTTCTGTAATGATTACAGCCTTGGAAACCTTATGGGGCAGTTCTACTCTGTCATATATGGTCACTATGAGTAGGAATCTACTCGATGGCCCCAAATAATGTAGTAAATGATAAATTGCAGCATATATTTCTCAAGGTAGACTATTTCAAATTTGGGACAAAAATCTAAATGTTAATGTTATAATTCTTTCTTTCTCCACTATTTCCCATAATTAAAAAACAAAACTTTTGTAATAGGCCAAAATTTCTGAAGACTCAAGTTATGCCATATGGTTCAGTAGTCATGAGCTGACAATAAGGAGACTTGAGTTCTATTTGAGTCTATTATCTACCAGTTATACAAGCTTTATGAATCTCAGATTCTTGTTCTAGAAAATGGAATAATTGTAACTGCTTTACTTTCTTACAGAGAGCTTTGTGAGAATCAACAAAATTAATGCACGTAAAAGCACTTTGCAAACTCTAATTTCTTTACAAATGAAAGATTTTTTTATTGAATGCTAAAGACATAAAGGAAGGGGAAAACACACAATGACAGGAAATCGAATAAAAAGAAACTTAGTTCTTGACGGCATTGTTCTAAATTTGTATAGAGATAAGACTTGGAGGCTGATTAAGCATGAGAAATTAATTGAGTTATGGCAGCACATACGAAGCAGGCTAAGGCAGATAAAATTATAGGCACTTTTCACTGAAAAAACAAAATTCACATGACCCCACAATCACAATTTTACTTGCAATCTTGAGATTTATAGATTCCTTGAAAAACAGTTGCACATTGGGACTTAATCTCTCTGGCTTCTCCTGGGAACCCTACGGTTACCACCATGTGAACAAGTCCAAGCAATCTTGCTGATACCAACTGCCAGATATGATTCTGAGGCCCTGAAATAGATAATCACACATAGAGTAAGTTTGCTAAGTTATAGTTGCTCTAGATATGTTGGATTTGCACTTCTGATGGAACATTTATGTGGAACTGTTTAGCAGATAGGGTGCTCTAGAGTGTAAGTGAATGGTTAGCAAAGGCACAAAGAAGGGTTTGGATGGTACCTGTCTTAAGCTGGGTTGTCCGTGGGTCAAGTGTCAGGCTGGAGGCTTCTCCTGACTCACATAGCTGCAAGGGCTGACAAACCCAAGATCGGCAGGTCAGACAGCAGGCCTCTGGCTCATAGCCTGCGGAGGCTGATGAATCCCAAGTTTGGCAGGTAAGATGGCAGGCCACTGGCTCACAGGCTGCAGAGGCTGACAAATCCCAAGATTGGCAGGTATGTTGCTAGCTAAAGTCCCGAGAACCAGAGATCGGATGATGACAAGCCAGATGCAAGATCCAGAGTGAGAGCCTTGCTGGAACATTCATTTATATACTGGAGGCAGAGCACACCCCCAATGAAGCTCCCTTTCAACTTATTGGCTACTCATAGCAGATCTCATGGTGGAGTTGATTGCATCATTACATAACTGCCAAACTACATCATAACTGCCAAACCACTGAGCATCATGGCCCAGCCAAGCTGACACACAACTTAGCCATCACAGTACCTCTTTAGAGATACTGTGATATAAAATAAATACTAGGAGACCTAGGGCAGAGCCTTAACACAGACCTTCAATCAATTTAGGAAGTGTGTGGCAGAAAAGTAAACAGCAAATAGTAGGGTCTTGAGGAGCAGAAAGGAGTCAGGAAAACTAGGACAGAAATATCCTGGAAAACAGGAGGTAGAGGCTTTTGAAGAGATGTGGCAAATGGAATTAAATGCTCATAGGATACATAAAAAGATCGCTGAGAATAGGCCTTTGATTTGAGCAGTTTTACTTGGTGGGTTCTAGAAGAATTATTAAAAATTGACGTCAGTTTTAAGGACTGACACTGAGTGTCAATTTGAAGAATTTAAATAAAGATAAGATAAAAGGAAGAAGAGATTTCTAAATATTTAGAAAACAAGGCTAATGAAAAGTCTGTTTTAATAACAATCTGATGCCTCATTAAATGAGAAACTCTTAGCCAAAGAAATGGACTCAAGTTAAAGGCATAATTTCTTCTGATATCTGATAGTCTTCGTCTATGGTGAATTATCTTTGATTAGCAAGAGTCTTAAGGCAATGTCCTTAGAAAACAAATGCAACTTAATATTAAGTATGAATTATTGTATATATGTGTTTACTTTTCTTACACCAAAACCTCACTAAAATGCCAGAAAACTTGTTTGGTTTGTTGTTTTTAGGTTTTTGTTTTGTTTTTCTTCTTAAAGCAAAATCTGTTAAGATAAAGAAATGGTAAGAAGTCAGCAGAATATTCTGTCATCTGTAGTGGAGTCAACCCACTGTGGAAACTAGAACAGGAGTGAATGACCAGCCATAACTGAATTTGCAGATTGAAAAAAACTGAAATTAGTTATGCGGAACAAGAAGTTAAAAAATCAAGCAAATTTGCAGAGCAGAAGCCTGGACATGCTTAGGAAGTGAAGATAACCAAATATCTCAAAAGACAGGAGTAAAAGTGAAAAAGGAGGATTTTGTGAAATCTGTGCAAGAAGCAGTTAAGCTCCCAAGTCTCACTCTACCCACTCACACAGATGAGCACTCTTCCAGACCATCCTAAAACTGGATTTGGAAGACAAAGGACAACAGAAATCAAGGAGACCTACCAAAACAAAGAGGTGTGAAGTGACAGACTACATACTAATGTTGAGACACCTAGCCCCTCATCCCACCTGGCTCTAAGAACAATTTTGAGCATACTCCACTCCTCCCTATCACGTTGCCCAATGTTCAAGATTGGAGGATTCTTCTCCATGAAAACTATTGATCCAAAATAAAAGTTTTACACATACTGATGTATGGGAAGGCCACAAAAAAAAAAGGAGATCATGGGAAATTCAAAATATTGTAACAGATACTTCAATGCTGATTTGGAAATTGGAACCAAAGAAAATTCCCAAAGAGAAGGAATGAGAGAAAGAGAGACAGAGAGAGAAATTGGAGAAAAACAGAGAAACAGACTTTAGAATCTGACATTTTAATAATGGAAATCCCAAAGAGAGAAGAGAAAAAAATAGCAAGGAGGAAACCATAAATAAAACACTTGGAGAAAATTTTCCAGACTAAAAGGATAAGAGTTTCTAGTTTGAACACACCCAGCCCAATGAATGCTAAAAGAAACACACCAAAGTGTATTACTGTGCCATTTCACTGTGCTGGTGATAAAGAGAAGATTCTAAAAACGTACAGAATATAAAACAGGCCTATAAAAATTATGAGAAATCAGAATAGCATCAAATTTTTCAGCTGCCATATCCTAAGCTAAAAGCAGTGAATCAAAGCCTTTAAAATTCTGAGGGAATATTATTTCACTCCCAGAATTCTGTAGTTACTCAAACTATCAGTCAGGTGTAAAGGTAAAATAAGGTCATTTATCAGTCATACAAGGTTTCATTTTTTTATAATGTTTCTAGCTTTAATATGTCACCAAAATACCAAGGAAAAAGAAAATAAAAGAAAGAAAGAGAAAGACAATCATTAAATTCCAAAAAGAGATGAGAGAAATTTCCAGTATGATTATACAGGAAAGTGTTAGGTCAATTGCCATGGTAGAGTCCTAGTGAATCAGTCCAGACCGGAGCAGTGATTAAACAGATATACTATGTGGTATGTTTGAATTATATGAATTATGCAAATGGTACTTAGAGTTCTTTCAAAGAATTTAGAGACGAATTAATTATTGAACTAAACAAATGAAAAAATAAAGTATTAATAGTTGTAGGCACAGTGGAAGATACACAAATGTAAATCCTTATATAGCAGAAAGTCAATATCTAAAATTGAAAAAAATCACTAAACGATAAAATAATTTTTAAAAAACTTCAGCAAAAAAATGACTCATGTGTGACAAAAATGTTACAATTGTTAAATATAAGTAGTAGTTATATGAATGCTTGTTATATTCCTCTCTACTTTTTCATTTGAAAATTTACCTAACAAAATTTTTTAAAAAAGAATAAATGGGAATATGAACATTTTTAATGGAATATGAAAATAAATAGCAGGAGAAAGAGCTGAGAGAACTGAAGATATTTGCCCCTAGAAAGCAGAAATTATTGGTGGGAAGATGTGGGGCAGAGCATTAGTATAAGAATATCCTTTCCGGCAATGCTCATCATTATATTTTGATTCGTATGACAGAAAACATATCAATTCCACTATAACCTACGTCTACAAAGTGGAAAACAAATATTTGGGGATTTTGAGAACAAGTGAAGTGTAGTAAGAGTAATTATTTGTTTTCTTAGAGAGGAACCTAGTTTTACACAACAGAAAGTTTTGAAAATTAGTCAAAATTAGTCATTATTAAATTCATGGGTGGTAGTTTCATGTTTAAGCTTCATTTTTCTAGGTTATAGTTAGAGGAGCAATTCATCTAACCAGTCTGGCTTGACCTTAGAAAATACATACAGAGATAGATATCACTCATTCCATGTCAAAAAATCTTTGAATGTTATAGTTAGAAACTATCTTGGGGGTTATCATCACCCAAAATTCTTAGGTTATTGATGAAGAAAGTAAGACCTTGAGTCATAAAGTGGCCTGTCCAAGGTCACACAGTTACATCAGCATAAAATTGTCTGAAAATCACTCAGCAGCTGGCAGACTACATAACTAAATGTTGTCACATTAGTAGGATACTAGCTTAAGTAGGTCATTATTTTTCCCCCAAGGGAATGACAATCAAAAATTGTTGGCTGCTGGACCACCTAAAGATAAACAAATCTTTATATTTAAACACATTCCCTTTGCTTCAGGAAACACATTAAAACAGCCTCTTCATTTTCACATATATAAGTCAAATATCCATCCATTCGAAGAGAGATTAAATCAGATTGTAAATGTTGTGAATTGTAAGTGTAGAAAATGTTAATGTAAAATGGGTTTATTGTCATTTATTCTGTGCTCTTGAAGGAAGATAGAAATGGACTTCAAGAAGAACCTGCTTAGATTGGGGTATTAATTGCCCTCTATAAGTAAGTTTTATGGGCTCTCGTGTTTGTACTGTGTAGGTCGTGGAGTCTGGTCATATGCGTGTTTTGGGGGTGGAAGGACTTGGAGTGAACTAGAAGAATGGAGCTGAGGCTGGGCCCAGTCTAGCACTTGTAGCAGCTGCTGGAGTCTCCTGGCCCTGTATCCTGAGCAACTTGCTGTAATGGAAACCTCAGGAGAACAGACCCTCATGCTGTAGTGAGGATGGGAAGGACTCAGAGTTGTGCTACTTTGACTATTGAATGAGCTGGCACCATACTTCATACTGTACGCTGGTAAAACTAGGCTTATCTGTTTTCTTCCAACTCTCAAATTTTCACTGATTTATTTAAAAAAAAAAAAAAAGAACAGAAGACATTAGGGCAGTTATCTATGACCATAAAGACTAAGGATACCTTTTAAATTTGGATTTTACAGTACTCACATCAGTTCTCTATTGAGTTTTTACTTAGCAAAGGTATTAGGATGAGAGCAAAAAACAAAAATGATCTTTTGTAGTATTCTTGGCTCATACTATTTTGGCCTACATTCAAGAATGTTATTGTTGTTGTGTGCTGTCAAGTTGATTCCAACTCATAGTCACCCCATGTGACAGAGTAGAACTGCCTCATAGGGTTTTCTTGACTGTAATCTACAGAAGCAAATCACCAGGTCTTCCTCCCACAGAGCCTTTGAGGGGGTTCAAACCGCCAACCTTTTGGGTAGCAGCCAAGTGCATAACTGTTGCACCACCAAAAATCCTTCATTCACAAATAACCAGCCTGTAATATATTTCTTAATAATTCTAATTGTGAACATTTGCATTGTATCACATTATATTACATAGTTTTTCAAGTCAGACAACCTGAGTTTGGAGTCTATCCTCACAACTTACCAATTGTGGGAAGTTAGGCAAGTAACTTAACCTCCTTCACCTTAGTTTTCTCACTTATATAATAATAATAACATTATCTAACTCACAAGGTTATTTTAAGAATTAAATAGTATGCAGATAAATCCCTTAGCACGGTCCCTGGAAGATACATCATTATTCCTTCACCAACTGAAACGTTCTAAATGCCATGGAATTACTTTATTTCTAGATGTTTATAGAGATTTTTCTTGCATGAAGATTCTTAGATCCGTTTAAACAGTCAAAATAATAATTAAAAAAAACTATTTTGTCACCTGAGGTCTAAATTTTTCACTATGTCAACATGACTGGACATTTTCTTAACTCTGGAAAAGTTGCATTGCTTTGTAAGCATGTAACAAAATTAGTTTTATGTGGCATTGAGTGATTCCAACCCCAATCATGTGAAAAACACCAGCCAGTGTCTACCTGTGCAACATAATCTGTTTATGCTGCATTGAAATATCAATTTAGAGATGCCACTTCCCTTGAACAGCAAGTAATTATCTGCAAGAAACGTATTTTGTCGCTACCTATGGCTGGTATCAGGCAGCAAATCTTCAGTCCCCGGCACATGATCCCGTGTTTCCTTACAAATTGTGCTGCTGAGCAGTACTGTACCTTAACACTTTTAAATAAGAGCTTGACACTTGTGTCATTGTGCAGGCTCGGATCTGGGTGGCAGGATTCTTTTTCCCCTTAATTTAAACGCACTATTTTTCATCAAATAACAAGCATACATTATTGCTCTCCATTCTAACCAAGGCACTAAAGGCTATTTCAATTTGACTGGAGCGGTTTTCTGCCAAATGGCTACTCCAAGTTCCACTGTGCACATTACCCACCAGAAAGCACAGAGTTGATGAGAGTGCACTGTCAACTACCCTGCACATCGATACGGGGGTTATTCGATTTGAAATTGGATTCTAGCCTTCCTTGATCTGTTGTATAAATGGAGAAGCATATGTTGAAGAACTTCTTAGAAAGTTTATGAAGAACGTGATGTACTTTCCTCCCACCCCCAGAGTTTGTCTTCCACTTTGTTTGACTCCAGCACAAGTTCTCATCTCAGTGATAAATATTCAAAGCTAAAAGTAGACGAGGTATTTTTTTTTAATGGAAAGAAAACTTAGGAAAAACTATTCTCTTCACAAATTTATTCTGTGATATGAGTTGGGTGCAAGTTGCAGACTTTTGTAGCAGAGTGGCTTCGTGACCTTTCTTTAAACATTTAAGACTTAGTTCAGAAGTTCACTGAATATGATGAGACGTGAGTCTTAAGTACAGAGCCTTCAAAAAAAGTCTTCTAAATATATGATATTCTCAGCGAGACATGTCCGTCATTGTCAAGATGAAAGTCGTTTAAATGCTAAGTTCCTGGTAAACTGTGTCTATATTGTAGGGCTCTATTCACAAAGCAATACCTTGGCAGTATGTGTAGAGCATACAAAACTATACCATTTTATTATGGGACATACTGAACTCAGGATATTGTGATGTGAGGTTGGGAGGGAGGGAGTTTGCTATGCAAGCTACATGCTTATCGCCAGTATGTGGATGGCCCTAAGGGCAGCATAGAGAACTTCAGAGAAAACGTATTAAATGGTCATAGGGGAAAGCATCCTTTTGACCCACATGAAAGGGTCTTTGTGTAGATCTCATGAGCACAAGATCTTATTTTCAAGTGGATAAAGATGTGCAGTTTCTTTAGAATCAAAGGTAGATTGGCAACACTTTCAGTAAATGGCAGAATAATCATAGTGTATTTGGTATTCAGTGTAAAAACATTCATCACTATAAATGGTTTTGGCATCAAGGCAGCTGATAGGCAATCCCACAAGAATCTCTTTGTAATTTAGCATTAATTGATGTTCCCTTACTGTAATGACAGTCGATAAGTTAAAAGACACTGAATTGAAGAAAGAAAACAAAGTAACCATTCCTTTACAGTTTCTGCCAGTGACTGGATGAAAATTAGCTGTAAAATTAAGCAGACAAAAAGAGTGTCCATTTTTCTGATAGTAAGAGCCTGAACTATGTGTTTGTATCTATGTGAGTGCTATACTTGCTGAGGATTAAAATCTAGCATTTGGCTCAGAAAAATGTACCTTTCTAAAAATTTTAGAATGATTTTCTTGTTTATTGCATGTGTGGTAGATGAACAAATGGTCCCAATTCACCATTCCTTACTGTATCCATGCCCTTTGTGATGTGCCTTTGTAGTTCTTCCCATCAAACAGTTAATCCTCTCCCTGTGCCACCACTGTTTGTGATATGACTTTGCAGAGCCTCCCGTTAAGAAGTTAATTTTACTTCCCCCACCTTTTGAATCTGGGCTGGTCTTGGAACTTGCTTTAGCAAAAGAATGTGCTGGAAAAGAACAGTCTGCAAATTTTGAACCTAGCCTTCTATCAGCTCTCTTAGAACTCTACCTGGCTGCCATGTGTATAACTTAGGTTAGCCTGCTAAAGGATGAGTGGCACATGGAACAGAGATGAATTATCTCAACTGGGGCCATCCTAGACCAAGTGGCCCTTAGCTAACCTGCTGGCTAACTGCAAATTCCTTAGGAAGCCCAGTCAAAATCACTCGCGCTTGATCTAAACCAAAAAAATAGCCCCTCTGAACAAAGCCTAAACTGATGACTCCCAGAATCATGAGCTAAATAAATGGTTATTTTTATAATTCACTGAGTTTTGGGGTGGTTTGTTATGCAGCATTAGATAATTGAAACAGCATGGTAGATTAAAGAGGTACTAGACTAAGAGATATAAGGTTAAAGGTTTTAGTCTTCATAGCATTGATAATAAAGCCAATACCGTAGCCATACTAAATTCTATCCTCTTCATATATTGTCCTTATTATTTTAGTTTTGTGCCTGAAATGCCCTTCCTATAGGTCCAAATTGGAATCATTCTTTAAAGCCTAGGTCACATATTCTCCTGCATGAAGCTTTCTCTGATTTCTAAGCCTTCCTTCACGGAACTTTCTAAAATAGTAGTTTTACTTGTATACTGCCATTTATCACTTTTTGCCTTTTATTTCTCTTTTTTTTTAAATATTCTATTGTGTTTTAATTTGAGGTTTACACAGCAAATTAAGTTCCGATTTAACAATTTCTACACAAACTGTACAGTAACATTGCTTACATTTTTCACAATGTGTCAAAGTTCTCATTAATTTCATTTTGGTTGTTCCAGTTCCAGAAATGTAGTGTCTTAGTTATCTCGTGCTGTTATAGCAGAAATACCACAAGAGTATGGCTTTAACAAATAGAAATTTATGTTCTCACAATTTAGGAGGCTAGAAGTCTGAATTCAGGGTGTTGGCTCTAGGGTAGGCTCTCTCTCTGTCAACTCTGAAGGAAGGTCTTTGTCTCTTTGAGCTTCTGCTTCTGGGTGATCTTCATGTGGCTT
>NW_004443972.1:20182056-20183704 GCF_000243295.1 Trichechus manatus latirostris | reverse complement strand
AAAAAAAAAAGGACTATGTTTGTCAGTATTCTTTGTAGTCAAATGTGTTGGCTATATGATCAAGTGCTAGACATTTGGGATCTAAGCAGAATTGTCTTCAAGAAATGGTCCTAAATGGAATACCCAGGTTTTCTTCTTCCTTTTTCCTGCTGCCTGGGATTGTGGATGTTATGGCTGAAGCATGTGCAGCTATGCTCCAACATACAAATTATGTTGAGAATGAGAAAGCAAAGAGAAATGATAGTGAAGCTCCCAGAGTGGCCCTAAACTATTAATCCCTGGATTTCATTTACATGAGAGAAAAATAAAACTGTATCTTATTTAACAAAAAAGAAGTCTTAAATCAACTCCAAGTCCAAAATTTTATCTTCTGAACTATCTAAATCAAATATGGGTGAGACTTCAGGGGTATTACAACCCAGGGCAAAATTCCTCTTCATCTGTGAACTGTGAAATCTACAAGTTATCTGTTTCCGAAGTATAATGGTGGAACAGGCACAAGGTAAACATTTCCATTACAAATGGGACAAAACTTGAGGGAAAGAAGAGATAAAGGCATCAAGCAAATCCAAAACCAAGCAGAACAGTTTACATTAGTTCTCAAGGCTTGCAAATAATCCTCTGTTCTCTGAGACCATCTGGGCAATGGCCTCACCCTCCAGACTCTGGGTGTTGGCCACGCCCTCTAGATTCTGGATGGAGGCCCCTAGTCTTGGGCTTCAGCTCTGCCTACCAGGCTTACTGGGACAGCAATTCTACTCCCTCGGTTTTGGGTGGTCCCATCTTCCTAGTCCATCTGAGTGGTGAGCCCACTCCCTCAGTCCCAGCAGACCCCATGTTTCTGCCCCTCAGCTTTGGACAGTGGCCCTATACCCCTTGCACACCTTAATGGCAACCCCATACTCTGGAACTGAGTGGTGAAAATCCAGCTTTTTGAAACCTAGGAGGCTGTGGCCCCATCCTTTAAGATCCAGGAGACCATGGCCCCACCCTTTGAAACTGAGAAGACTCTACTTCCTGTGCTCCTTCCAACTTTTCTGCTGATCTCCAAGCTGTTCCAGGGATGGTCCTTTTCTTATTTTGGAGGACAACAGTTGTAGTCCCTTTGGCCTGTTTCCTGCCTGTAGAATTCCAAAAGGTAGACAGTGTTCTTCCCTTTTGTTATTTCTCTGTCCCCTTCAGTCTAAGCTGATGGTTTCTCTGCTGTGGTAGTTGGTTAGATCCATCAGTCACAGCCTTAATCTCTTTAACAAAAGATTGTGTAGCTACATCTTGGGTGAATATTCTAGGACTTGTGTCCTTAATTTGTACAACAGAATTTTCCAACTCTAAGTTCTGTTTTCATTTTCCACAGTTCATTTTTAAGTCCACCTCTTTCCTCTCACATTTTACTATAATAAGCAAGGAGAAATCATGCAACTCCTTTAAGGTCTTGCTTAGAAATCTCATCAGTCAGATATCCAAGTTCATCACTTACAAGTTCTACCTTCCATTAAACATTTAAACATAATTCAATTAAGTTCTTTGCCACTGCATAAAAAGCATAGCTCTTCCTCGATTGTCCAATCACATGTTCATTATTATTTTTTAAAAGTCTCACTGGAAGCACATTTAATGTCCACATTTCTAGCAACATTCTGTTGCAGGT
>NW_004443972.1:20179721-20181911 GCF_000243295.1 Trichechus manatus latirostris | reverse complement strand
CCAATTCCAAAACTGCTTCCACATTTTAGGTATCTATTAGAGCAACACCCTACTATTCTGGTTCCAAATTCTGTCTTAGTCATCCAGTACTGCTATAACAAAAATATCACAGTTTAAGAGGCTACAAGTCCGAATTCAGGGCGCTGGCTCTAAGGTAAGCCTTGTATCTCTGTCAGCTCTGAAGGAAGGTCCTTGTCTCTTTGAGCTTCTGCTCCTGGGTGATCTTTATGTGGCCTGGAATCTCTCTTATTCCATCTCCGATTGCTAGCTTGTGTTTAATCTTTTTTATATCTCAAAAGAGATTGACTCAAGATACACCTCACACTAATCCTGTCTCATTAACATAACAAAGACAACCCATACCCAAATGAGATTATAACCACAGGCATAGATGTTAAAATTCACAACACATATTTTTGAGGGAGATAATTCAATCCAGAACATCTAGTTTCCCTGCTCTTTACCTTCTCATCTCTGCTTTAGAGTAATTGTTGAACATTAGGTGTCACATAGATGATTTTTTAAAGGAGCATATTATTCACATGTGATAGTCTTTATTTTATGAGCCAATCTTTTATTTAGCTGAAAGGTGACCTCAGTGGATAGTTTTGGTTCAAAGGTTAAAGACAGTATCAGGGCAACAGTCTCGGGGAGTCCTCTAGTCCAAACCAGTCCAGTAAGTCTGAACTTTTTAAGAATTTTAGATCTGTTCCACATTTTCTTCCATTTTATCAGGATCAGTCTATCGTGGCCCTGATGAGAATGATCATTAGTGGTAGCTGGGCACCATCTAGTTCTTCTCTCTCAGAGTAGATGAGGTTGTGGTTCTTGTAGACTATTAGTCCTGTAGACTGGTTTCTTCTCTGAGTCTTTGGTTTCCTTCTTTCTCTTATGCTCCAGACAAGTAGAGACCAGATCTCATACTTGTTTTTAATGTGAGTTATTTTTCCACCCCTCTAGAAGGTATCAGTGGTATCTTATCCATCTTTGTAACCCCTCAGAGCACCATGTAGTGTCTTGACAAAACTAAACAATCAACAAATGTTTGAATGAATAAATATGACAACAGATAGGCTAAGAAACCACCCTGGATCTCAATCTTTATCTCTTTATTATTGGTGTTATCATAAGGAGTAGTCAGGCTACTCATAGAGCACTTAAACAAATATAAAGTTTTAATTATTTTACTTATTACTGCTATTATATTTTTTCTTTATTCTTATGTATTTCCTCTTCTTATAAAATTTTTATATTCTTTAAAACAGGATATTTTAAGTCTTTTTTGAATACATAATATAGTAAAAGTTAAATGAACATTGTTTGGTTTGTTAAATTTTTAAAGGAAAATTATCTTTTCAGTATTTATTAATCCCAATAGAGACTTAAAAAATTAAAACATATCCAGATTTTTTGCCCTCTGCCCTTATGTTTGTGAGTTATGTTTTCTGGTCTACAGGCTTAAGTCTTTGAATTTCTATAAAGGTATTAGATGACTTTAGTCAATTTCTTTAAAATTAAGATGCAAATTTTAGTAAATAGTGTACATTTTGTTGTCATTATTAAAGTGTTTTCATTAGGTATTTCAGAAATGATTGAAATTACACTTCAATTTTATCCAACTGTGTATTGCTTTGCTGCATTGGCTAATTTTGTTGTTGATTCTATACTACATAAAAGTGCAAATTTCAAGTTACCTTTCATATCAATGAAATGAGAAAAATTTTCAGATAGCAGTGATGAGTTGGTCAAATATTTTTCTTGTCATGAGTATGAAATATTAAGAAAGTTAGAATGATGACTACTTGTTTGTTAAAGACTTTTTCTCAAATTATTTAATTTTATAATCCACTAAGTCAGACAAACTACACTCACTTTACTCCATTGTCACAGTCTTTACCAAAAATATTAAAGGGTTGGATCAACCCCTGGTCCATATCAGAAACACTTCAGAATATGAACAGAACATTTCCACTCTTGCACCACTACCTGTATGAACTTAGAAATGTCTACATTAGCAATTTCCAAACCGGTAACTATGAAATACCATAGGTCTGAGGACATATCTTTGGGGAGGCCGCCAAACTTTCTAAATGTTGTGCATTCATTTCTGCAATAGTTTAAGCACACAGACATGCACACATTTTTAACAATAAACAGATAACATCTACTTTGCAAAAAAAATTAATACAC
>NW_004443972.1:20163813-20170161 GCF_000243295.1 Trichechus manatus latirostris | reverse complement strand
TAGCAGTTTTAAGATCAACTTCTGGACAATTTGGATGAGCTCTATGGGTGACCTGAATGTGCCTTGGGGTATTTGTTTGTATGATTTGAAACTGTGGTTTAAATAACCAAGAAAGTCTAAGAATTCTAATGCTTAAGTTTGGTTGTATATGTAGTCCACTAATATTCCACCTCTTATTATTGGTGGCAGGACATTGTTCATTTTCTGGCATAAAATGAATAAAGTTATGTTTGACGTATAGAGCAAAAAGTCTCATTATTTTGAACCAATATGTGATCTGAGAACAAGTCTCGATTTTTGCTTTTAATGTGCTCTAACATATGGAAAATTTCACCTATGTCTTTATATCTAGCAAATAATTTTAGTAACTTGTGGAAGATTAAATAAGCAATGATGCTAGTAACAGATTGGAACTCATGTCTGCCTGGCTTCCAACAACTTGCCTTTCCCATCAGGTCACTATGCTATTGATTGACAAGCCTTACAAATGTTTGTTCCAGTGAGAATATTCAAATCCTAGACCTGGTAGAACAGCATTTGCTCACAGGACATCTCATCACAGCTGCCTCAGAGTCCATCTCAGAGTGTACACTAGTTCCTTTTTGAACCCTCCTTTACACTTGACAATGAATTGAAATTCTGGCTCTAATCTTTACAGAAGCAGATCTCAAGGTCCTTCTTCTGTGAAGCCACTGGGTGTGTCTGAAGAGCCAACCTTTCGGTTACCAACCCATCACTTAACCATTACACCACGAGGTCTCCTTGTCTATTAAAACCAAAAATATCTGTTGCTGTTGCGTCGATCGCGACTCATAGTGACTCTATAGGACAGAGTAGAGCTGCCCCCATAGGATTTTCAAGGCTGTAATCTCTGTGGAAGCAGACTGCCACATCTTTCTATCTTTCTCCTGCAGAGCAGCTGGTGGGTTTGAACTGCTGACCTTTTGATTAGCAGCCGAGCACTTAATCACTGAGGCTCTTACTCTTACTATCCTTTTTTTCTTTTTTTCCTTTGATCTGTTTGTGTTTACTTTCTTTTCCCTGCCCATAATATCATCTTCCTAACATCAGGTGGTGTGATTAAAGAACATCATTAATGGTAAGTGCATATAAAAGTTAATGCAGGGTAACAATTCTTTCTCCTTCTTCCTTAATCTTGAGATATACCTAAGAAAAACAGCTGCATCACAGTATCCTTTTCAAGAACAATGGGACATACAGTACCCACATACATTTTTCACCTCTCAGGTTTTTTGGGAAGCTGCTCTCCCACTGACAGTACATGCTGCTGTCATGTTTGAAATGGAAGAAATAGGCATGTGCAGCAAATTTCTGGTTTTGCAGGGTATTGTATGAGGTGTAGCATCTGGAGGTGTGATTGTGCAAAACTTCTGGGTTTTTTGGCTTTTGTACAGGAAGATAAGCCTTGTAAGTATATTTCCTGGTTCCTCTGAGTCATTTGGAAGTTATGTTTCTCATGATGGCTCCATGTTCACATGAATACCACATTTTCAGGCACCATACATTGTATGCACCTGTCAAGGGATCTAGAAGGTGACGCAGATCCAGAGGGACATATCAGTCCCACATAAACTTACACCCAGAGTCCAGAGGGACATATGTGTTACATAATACTATTCCCATAGAGTCCAGAGTGACGAGTATGTCCCACATATCTACCCCTAGGGTCCAGAGGGACATATTTGCCCCATACAATATGTACCAAAATTTATATTTCATAACAAAATTTCAGAAATGCTTCTTGATTCAGCATACATTCCATTAATGAAACACATGATATCAACAAAAAAAATTTAATTTAATGCATTCATGAAAGGTATTAAAGATAGCTATGAGTTAGAATTGACCCAACAGCAATAGGTTTTTTATATTGAGGTATACCATAAAAGAAGTCAATATAGCTATTCCAGGGAGATTACATTTTGGGAATTGACCTTCCATTATTACAAAAAATAAAATAAAACACCAAACCTATTGTCATCGAGTAGATTCTGACTCATAGTGACCCTATAGGACAGAGTACAACTGCCCCATAGGGTTTCCAAGGAGTGGCTGGTGGATTCAAACTGCCGATCTTTTGGTTAGCAGACGAGCTCTTAACCACTATACTACCAAAGCTCCTCGTCCATTATTAGGGGGTTATAAAAACCACTCTCATCTACTCAGTTAAAAAAAAAAAAAAAGTTAGATTTCAAATATTATTTATCCTCCAGAGTTCAACAGCACTGAACTATCAAGTTACAATTAAGACTATAAAAATATTTTAAAGAGTAGAAAACTGTAATATTGACAAAGTTTGATTAAACAAAACTGTTCAAATTTCAGCAGAATTTGTGATAAGCACTATCCACATAAGTATTTAAGTGTGTCCTATTCAATGGAAAATATTACAATTTAAAGTCATTTTCTGTGTAGTGTTAAACCAGAATCAAAAAGTTAAGAGGTGTAAAGGAAAAGGTTGAAATTTCTTACTCAGCTTTATTTGTCCTGTCATTCCAGTTTACGACCATCTAAATAAACTATGTGCCTTAGATTCTGCATATGCCCAGAAATTAAATGAATATATTGTAATGACTTACAACAATTTTCATTTGGAAAGATAAATGCATGTTTACACCAAAATCCCAACTTTCACTTATAATCCTAAAATTACGCAATACTTCCATCAAATAAAGCAAGCTTGTTTTGTTTCCAGATGAAGACAAGAAATGATGATTTTTCTCCCTAAATGTTTAAATTTGATTTGCTATATTTATTTATCTTGCCCCCTGAAGTAACTATTAATTCATTACATACCTCCTAATGATAAACATAATCTAGTCAATAAAAACAGTTCTTTTCATACCCAAAACTTGCTGCCTATGAGTGAATTCGGACTCATAGTGACCCGATAGGACCCCATAGGGTGTCTAAGACTGTAATCTTTATGAGAACAGACCATCACATCTTTCTCCCGCAGAGTGGCTGGTGAGTTTGACTGTGAACTTTTTGATTAGCAGCCTAGCACTTTAACCACTGCACCACCAGGGCTCCTGCTCTTCATGTAGTAGGTACATAATAATACTTGTTGTTTGAAAAGGTGTCTTAGGCTGGGTTCTCTAGAGAAGCAAAGCCAGTAAAGTGTATAAATAATTCATGTAGCTGCAGAGGATGGTGAACACAAGATCGGCAGGTCAGACAGCAGGGCTCTTGCTCAGAGGCTGTGTAGGTGGACAAATCCTAAGATCAGCAAACAAGGCAACAGGTAAGCTGCTAGCTCAAGCCCCAAGAACTGGAGGTCAGACGAACAGAAGCCACAGAAACCAGCTGCAGGATCCAGAGTGAGCAGAAGCCCATGAGTCTTGCCAGAAAGTCCACTATGTATTTGATGCAGGCCACACCCCCAAGGATACTCCCTTTCAACTGATTGGCTTCTCACAGCAAATCTCATCATGGAGGTGATCACATTGTATCAGATCTCATCATCAAAGTGATCTCATCATCATAGGACTGCCAAATTACTTCATAACTGGCAAACCACTGAGAATCATTGCTCAGCCAAGTTGACACATAACCTTAACCACCACAAAAGGTGTACAGTGTTCTCAATTTGATGGACAACTAGTTTTTATTTATAAAACTGACTTTATTTACCATATTTTGTTAATATTTGTGGTGAGGGACTAGAACAGAAAAGCTGAGGTCAATATAATGAGCCAAACAAAACCCATTGCCATTGAGTCAATTCCAACCCATAGTGACACTATAGATCAGAGGAGAACTGCCCCATAGGGATTCCAAGGAGTGGCTGGTAGATTTGAACTGCTGACCCTTTGGTTAGCAGCCAGAGTTCTTAACCACTGCACTAACAGGGCTCCTTAATGAACCAAGGGTAGGTGAAATAAATAAAACAGTTGCATGGGTTGAAATTCATTCATGGTGACCTCATGTGTGTCAGAGTAGAACGGTGCTCCTTAGGATTTTCAATGGCTGCTATTACGGAAGTAGATTATCAGGCTTTTCTTCCAAGGAGACCCTGGGTGTGAACTGCCAACCTTCTGGTTAGCAACCTAGAAGTGTGGCAGTCCAGCTGTTAACTGTTTGAGCCAGCTAGGAACTCCAAGCGTAGAGACTAGTATTTATTGAATCTGTTAGGATTTTTGGGTATTTTTAATCCTCTCAGGGTAGGTGTTAATATTGTCATTTTGCAGATGATAATTAGATAAATTAATTTATTTTCCAAAAATAAATTATTTATGGCTCTGAGAGGTTAAATTACTTCCCAACAAAACACAGTCAGTGAGATGTAGAGTAGGTACTAAAAACGAGGAATGCCTATTGTCAAAATCTAAGATCTTTCCACTATATTATATTGACATTTTTTTTGGTTCACAGCTTGTGTTCTTGAAAAAATTTTAGAATGAGATGGCAATATCCGACATTATTTTGCTGTTTTTATTAATTTGCAATGAAACTTTGCTTATTTTCCTCCATTTCAGGTACAGCCTGAATGAGTTATCAATTTAGACAAGTAGTAATGATTCATGGTTACAAGTTTGGAACCAGTTCTTGAATTCCTTAATAAAAGAGATTTTGAATGACATTGATTTTAAAGATAACACTTTGCATGTCTTTAGTATTTCTAACTTTTTCAGGATCGATCATACTCATATAGATGAAACAGACATTATGATTCCCTTTATTATAAATGTGGAGTCAAGAAAGATGATTTTCCAAAGGTCAGGTAGCTAGATGATGGCAGATCAGAACAAGAAGCTATTTTTCTTGACTCTTCTTGTCTGATGTTCTCCCTGACTTCCTTCTCTTTACCCTCCTCTCCCCTCTCCATGTTGCTCTCCAAATCTATAGTCTTTCATGGAATAATCGTGTCCTAAAACATTTTATGTATTAGTAGGTCTATAGAAATATGCTTAAGCTCCATAACTAGTGTTCAATATCCTCCATAATCTATCCCACCCCTCCTCTCAAATATCTTTGCAGTGTTATTTGCACGATCTCCTTCAGATTTTCTCTCTTTTCATCTCCAGCTTTATACGACAAATCCTTTTTAACTATCCAATCTAATTCCCATTTTCTTCACATTCTTTGTGGCAGACAACTATTATCTTTGTCTTTCCCCCAAAATCCTTCCTAGCGTGCTCTGCTAATCAGTCTAAAAGTTAGGTGTGTGATTGCAAGCTGGGACAATAATAACTTTAACTTGGATTTTTCAAAATGGAATCACAATAGAGAAGCCACTTTCCTCTCTGGTTGTAAAGTATTAACTGTGTGAGCTCAAGCAACTCCTAGCCATAAGTTCAACCCATGAGAAGATGTTTTGGGAAAATAAAACTGACTTATAGTGAAAAGCAAAATGAAAAATTGCAGAGAGAGCTGGGTCAGCATTAAGCTTCTGTTTTCTAGCTGTCTCCAGATTCATCCTTAAAGTTTTCAATATGTGAAGCAATAAATCTGCATTTCTTATCAAAGATAGTTTGATTTTGGATTCTTGTCACAAGCAACCAAAGATATATAACTCACACAACTATCAGTTTCATGCTTATGCTATGAGACCCAATTCCAATGTTTCCTCTTCTGTGATGTCATCTACAATCATCCATTTGTATGATTGACTCCCTCATCTATGACTCACGGAAATATGGTGCTAATATGAATTTGGCATTGCTCATTATCTGCCTCATATGATCATTATCTGCATATATGTCTGCTTCTACACCAATCTGTGAGCCTTATACATCAGGACCCACATCCTATTCATTGATGCTATCTTCAAGTACCCAAGTTGAACACACCAAACAAAAAAATCCGCTGCTCTCTAGTCAATTTCAACTCATAGAGACCCTATAGGACAGGTAGAATTGCCTCATGGGATTTCCAAGGTTGTAATCTTTACAGAAGCAGACTGCCACATCTTTCTCCAGTGGAATGGCTGGTAGGTTCGAACCACCAATCTTTTGGCTAGTAGCCAAGCACTTAACCGCTGGTCCATCAGGACTTCTTAATAAATGTTTGTGTACTTGAATTTTTCTTGGATTCTGTTGCCTTTTTTGAATGTTCAGAGACAATATATAATGGAGTGTGAGATATAATTATAATACAATAATGGACATGGACACATTACTCTTGTATAAATGTGATTGACGATTATGCTGCAGAAATTATTGGTACTGGCTTCTCATTTCTGCTCCTGATTAAAGAAGAAGGAAAGCAAGTTGCCTGTTCTTTAGTACTGGACTTATGTTCTAAGAATTGACTTTAATGAGCTATAAACCACAGAGGTGTGACAAATTGCAGTGATAAGGCTGTTTGCACTCATTGGTAGAGAAG
>NW_004443972.1:20161801-20163713 GCF_000243295.1 Trichechus manatus latirostris | reverse complement strand
ACTTATGTTCTAAGAATTGACTTTAATGAGCTATAAACCACAGAGGTGTGACAAATTGCAGTGATAAGGCTGTTTGCACTCATTGGTAGAGAAGTTTATGATATGATTTTGTGAAGTATAATCCTTTTCTGAATGATTTAAGCAGAGTAACACTGAGAACCATAGGCAGCAATTAATAAGGATTTAATATGCAAGAGCAGTGGGCTCTTATAGGACATTGTCCCTTCTGGGTCCAATGATTGGGACAGTTTCCTATGAAGATATAAGAGGGGAGGCAATATCTGGTATGCTTACTCCATATGTGGTATATTTTAAGCACATGGAAAGCGTGAGAACCTGAAAAGGTATGTTTTTAGCTGATTCCCTTTTATCTAGGTGTGAAAACTGAAGTGATGGAGTCAATGGTCTAGAAAAAGAGGCCACACTTTTCCCTCGGTTATCTGGATTACCTCAGAGAAGAGTAGTGGAAAGAAAAACGATCATAATTAGCTCAATTACCACAATTTTCATCTTTACTTTGCATGTGTGGACACAACCTCTATTTATTTTTGTGATTCTGTCTGTGTAGTTGTGTTGTACACTTGGTGAAATCAGACCTATTCTAATTTTGGTACTTTAATGGCTGAAAGCCAACAAAAGAGGTGATTTAAAGCCTAATATCTATTGATAAATTTGGTGGATTTTTTTTTTTCTTTGAAGGACATAAATTGTCTGTTTCTAGAGTGAAGTAGTTTTATATTTGAAAAATATTGGCTTTTGGAATGTGGCACTTCATTAGGCAATCCCTCTTGAAAAATAATCACATCTATTTTCCAAAAGAGGGAACATTTCTAGCTCTCGCTGTATTCAGCATATGTAGGAGGAGAATGGACGCCACCAGAAGGGCAGTTGATAGGCCTGGCTGACATCCGGATTTGGGACATTTTTCTAGCAGAAAATCTTCAGGCAGAACAGGCCTCCAAAAGGCAGATCTCTAGAAACCCAGGGTTCCAAAAAGCAACAGCCACAGAAGCAGCATCTGTAAACCCAGAGATATTCAGAATAAGTTTGAACCATACTATTTTTGTTATTAGTTTCCATTTTCCATTGAGTCAATACCGTAGAAAGGTCTATTTGGTGCAACTGGATGTTTTTAAATCTCATCCCCATGTAAAAATACCGCATACTGTAGGGAATTCTGCGGTATGTAGGGGTGTGTGTGTGTGTGTGTATATTTATGTATGTGTGTATACCATTATCTTAGAAAATGACTGTATTAGAAAATGGTCTTAGTCTCTAAATGATTTAATTTTCAACGAAACAATAAACTACTGAGTGATTGTTTTTATGTTATTATTGAGGAAGAGGATTCTAAATAAGCTGGGGATGGGGAGGGGGAATCTGAACAGTTCCGCCGCTTTAATAGCTGGGCTAATATTCTGGCTTCCAGTGTTAATCTTGTCTGTCAGTTTAGATATAACTGAATCAAAACAACATACTCAAGCTCTTTAAAGGAATTTAAAGGCATTAATATAGCAACTTTAGCAATTACATGTGGCTTCTGAGAATGTTTGAGGAGAATCCAAAACAAATGTCACCAGACTTCCCTAAACGTTCCAATTCGCTGTCTCATCAACACCGTGAATGTATTTTTAAAGAACAGGTAGGATTTTGAATGTTGTTGTTTGTTTGTTTAACTATTGTGACAGCTCTGTTTTGGGAACTGGTTTAAGAGAACACATTTCCTTGTAGCAATTGCAATTTTAACAACAACAGATAAACTCTTTGTAGCAAATCTCCACTGGGGTAGAACTAAAATCTGGAAGTAATCAGCAACCACTGAACATCAGAAATTCTTCAAAAAAACATTTAAACGCAGCTGGAGTCTGCTGGTAGTTGGGATAGGATTCAGGTACCTAATCCCTTGGGGTTA
>NW_004443972.1:20159128-20161701 GCF_000243295.1 Trichechus manatus latirostris | reverse complement strand
ATGAGCTTTGTTTAGCCACGTAAACAAATCTGATAAATAAAAGAAGTCATTGCTGCTCAGGCAGTCGTTTTTGACACACAAGCTTGACCTATAATATAGGCAAGTCTGGTTAAAAAATAAACAGAAACACACCCTTCATTTTTGAGAATTATGGTTGCAATTATTCTAGAAGTGACATCATCCCGAGGTAGTCTTTTGAAATAAACTTGGTTCAGTTTATCTGTTTTGTTTACTGTTAGGTGATGGGTTTCCCGTTAACAATTGAAAGCTGGTTATTCCTGATGATTTGTGGAGGCTGAGTTATTTAATACTTCATATTCTCACCAGTCTTGTCCAGTTATATTGGGGAGGCTCCCAATTCTATTTAGAAGGAAACAAATGTTAATAAACTAAGAGCTGAATGTCTCTTTTATCTATGATACTTCATAAAACAATGAACATGCAATAGCCCAGAAATCTCCTGATAATAGAGGAGAACAAGGATATATGAATGTAGTACTGACTCCTTTGCTTTCTGGTTGACAAAAATAGGGATTGCTATAAAAGGGAAATTCATCAGAACAAAAGCTTTCAGCAAGTAAGATGGAAAACCAGGTAATCTCTAATAAGCTTTTTAAGCCCCTAAACCCAAACACCAACCTACACAAATTATTTGCTTATAGAAGCAATTACTCTAAACTCCCCCAATACAAACTAACCATTGATTCCCTTGCTAAAATTCACATTTTCCTCTATTTGGCAAGTAAACCAAAGCACAATATTTTGCATTCTATTGAAATGTATTTTCCGTTTCTGGAGAATGAATGAAAATGTGTTCCATGCCATATGCCTGATATTTTCTAGTTGTACTTGTTCAAATATTTTTGACTCTAAAATATCTAGCACTGCAAAATGCAAATCCCAGGGACTCTTGAGATACAGTCTTGCTGAAAAGAGAAAACAAAGAAATTGGGTAAAATCTGTTTAATTTTAAGTACTAACAAAGTTCGTAAGTTTTAAGAGTTGTTTTCCATTTGATTTACTTAGAGCAAGCAAATACACTTTTATGTATCAGCAAAGTATTATAATGCTTGACCAGAAATTTAAATCCAAATGGTCCTTACGTGTTTAAAAAGGCTAAGTCCTCTCCTCTCTCTCTTTCTCTGCTTAGTAATAGTTTCAAGTAAGGTTATAGTCTTTTCCGAAAGGAGAAAATCGTCATGATGCTGGGCACTGAGGAAGTCAACTAAAATAGGGGGCATAGTGCATGGTTTCTCCTTTAACTTTTGTGTTCTCTTCAGAGTAAACCTTCACCAGTGGCCCCAGCTAACAGCTCTCCCCAAATGAATGACAGTCAGTATTTAAGATGCCCTATTTTTCCTCTCTTTCTCTCTCTCAAAACACTCAAAAAGTCTTCTAAAACAAGAAAAATGTCTGGAAAGATATACTTGTGAATGCTAACAGTGGTTACACCTGGATGGTAAGATATGGGTGCCGACTCGATGGCACCTAACAGCAACAAGAACAATTGGGTAAAAGACTTCAAAATTAACTGCTTTTAGAAGAATACATTTTCTCTTTGAAAATCTTATACCAGAAATCTGTAACAACATAATTTTCTATTCATTAATTCTTTCTACCGACATTTACCCAGTGCCTATTAAATGCCAGGCTATCTGTATGGCATCAAGGATAAAAAGTCTCCTCAGCACAGTTCCCTTCTGCAAGGAGCTCAGACCTTGACATTGTTTTGTAAAATCAGTCTTTACACTATCATTTTCATCTTATATATTTCATAGTTTCGTTTCTATCTTTTTATAGTATACATCACTTCAACTCATCTCACCTTTAATACGATTAACATTTCCCTTGACCTACAAATTGTTATCTCTTAATAAGCTATCTAGGGGTTTCATTTCCCTATAAGCCCTTCAATGACTTCATCATCATTAAAGTTCAAAAGAATATTTCAGTTTCTGCTCTTAAATATGTTATGTTCTAACTGGTATCATTTATAAGAAAGTTTTGAGCACTGCCAGTAAGGAATTGTTACATGTCCATTGATAACACTTTAAGTAAAATAATAATTTTGTAAGTTTCTCAACCTACCTACTTCAACCAAGTGAATCAATGAAAAATAAGTAGTTAGAATCAGTGGTTTAAGGTTGAACAGTGGGTCCTACTGAAGATGTTGTCAGAAAAGGGCTTTTACGACTCAATAACTGAAAAAGAAATCAGTTTTTTGCTGAGAAGATTATATCTTATCTTCATCTATATAATGCAGGAAAGTGTGAATTATATATATCACATGACCTATGTTTTAGTGTCTACATATTACCTGGTCATCCCTAAGGCGGTCAACCTGTCTAACTACATCTCATTCCACAGACAGTAATGCTTCTGCAAGTACGGTAGACTGTTTTGGTGCTTGGTCTTTTCAAACTATTTTAAAATAAAACTTCTTAATTTAATGTAATTTCAATTTAAATATATTACTGTATATGTTCTTCCTAGACAACTTTTTTTTACTACTTTTAGCAACATAAATTTAGGCGTTTTATGAAAAAGGATCCCATTTTTTATCAAAATAATCA
>NW_004443972.1:20150666-20158737 GCF_000243295.1 Trichechus manatus latirostris | reverse complement strand
GATTTGAACGGCTGACCTTCTGGTTAGCAGCCGTATCACTTAACCACTGCACCACCAGGGCCTCAAATATCTGAAAGAAAAATTATAAACTAAAAATATTCTTTCTCATGGGGAGGGATGCACTCTGAAGTACTATTGCTAGAACTAGGTGAGTAGGGTTAACAGAAGGAGCTATCCTGGATCCAATCTGATTATAAAAAAGAAGTAGAAGTAGAGATTCAGAGAGAATGACATAGCAGAGTCATAGTTAAAAGACGCATTCTATGTGCTAGCAGAGCAAGTAAAAACCTTTGGGTTGTAAAGACTATTGCATTACTTATTAAATCCAGTTACCTGTTAAGTTAGGTTCTGAAGCCTGTTATGTCAGGTTATACACACACACACATACACAGAGAGAGAGAGAGAGAGAGAAACATAAAGGAATTTCTGCCTATAGCTTGCCTTGGAAAAATAAAGCTCATTTAATGATGAATAATGAAAGCTGAACTAGCACAGCAGTAATAGAATGATACCATGAGGGTAAAAAAAAGTAGAAAAGAGGAAAACCCAGCAGCAAAGGACATTCACCAGAAAAGTAAATAGAGCAGATGAAAATTGTCACCAAACATTCCTCTGTTTATTTAAAATAAATGAATTTATGAAGGAAGACCACAAAGCAGAAAAGTATAAATACAGGAAAGACATGTTAAGATAATAGGAGATAAAACTAACTATTTTAGTAGAATCCTATAAAAATTGAAAATAAAAGTATCTGTCATATCGTTAAATGTAAGTTATTAGCTCAGGTCCTGTAGGAAGCAGACACCAAGATGGAATTACAAGTGCAAGAGATTTATTGGGATAAACTTCTGTGAAAGTTAAATGAGAAGGGGGCCAAGAATAGACAGAAGTCAAAGGCATAATGCAGATCTGACACCTGTGAAAGGAAAATGAGAAGGAAGGAAGGCTAGGTAGGTAAAGCCTCAAACTGCACTGAAGCTCTGGCTGGGAGGGAGTACCAGTGAGATTACTCATTAGAAGAGTCCCTTACAGAGGGTAGACAGCTTGATGGTGTCAGTCATTGGCTGGGAGCAAAATGGGAAGTGCATGGTCTTAACAGGTATGCTGCAGTGGATCCCTAAAGCTGTGGCAGGAGGAGTTAGCTAAATGCACTCCCCATTTCAGGTTCTCTCTTGACAAGAAATCTGATCAGCATACCTCCATGATCGTCACACTTATCCATTAGAAGATCTTCAGATTGGCTCCCAACACAAAATCCAACTATGTACAAAAGACACATCAAAAACAAAGAGATTCAGAAAGGTTGAAAATAAACTGATGAACAAAGTCATATTAGGCAAATACAAACAAAAAGGAAGAGTTCATAATCTTAATTTCAGAGGAAGTGCAATTCAGCAAATAGATAGAATAAGATAAAAATGGCATTTATAACATTAAATAATAATGAGAACAACATGTATCTAAACTTGCATAATGCAGCTATAGCAGAGCTCAGAGGAAAATTCATAGTCTTAAAACAAACTTTTAAAATATTTTAAAAATGATTTAAACATATAACTAAAAGATTAGATAAAGAAACAAAAAGGAAAAGAGGGATAAAAAGTAAGGATAAAGCAGAAAGTCATGATTTAGAATGGTAAGGTATTTCTTAGGAGAATAAAACATATAAAATCAGCCACTGATTCTTTCAGTGGAGGCTTGGTGAGACAGTGGTTAAAAGCTTAGCTGCTAACCAAAAGGCTGGCAATTCGAATCCACCAGCTGCTCCTTGGAAACTCTATGGGGCAGTTCTACTCTGTCCTATAGGGTCACTATGAGTCAGAATCAACTACATGGCAACAGTTTTTGTTGTTGTTGTTGTTGTTGTTTTTAATAGTTTTGCCTTTTCCAGAAGTCATATAGTTGGAATCATACAGTATGTAGTATTTTTAGACTGGCTTATTTCACTTAGCAATATGCATTTAAGGATCCCTCATGTCTTTTTATGGCTTGATAGCTTATCTATCTATCTAACATTTAATAATTCTTTTATCTATTAACTTTAGATCTCTCTTATTTTTTTATATATGTATTCAATGCTATAAGTTTTCCCGTAAGCACTGCTTTTGCTACATCATACAAATTTAGTTCAATTTTTTCTTTTATTTTCTCTTGAGACTTCTTCTTTAACCCATGTTTTATTCTGAAGTATGTTGTTTAGTCTCCAAATATTTTGGAATGTCCTGTCTTTCTGTTATTGATTTCCGGGTTAATTCCTCTGTGGTTTGAAAGCATATTTTGTACGATTTCTCTTCTTTTAAATTTGTTAAAACGAGTAAACCTTCTTCTAAGGCACAATTAAAAAAAAAATCCTTCAAGTCTTGATCTGTCAATTCCCATTCTTTGTGATCTATGAGCTGCTGCACATCAGTGATATCAAGTTCTAAGTTCAGCATTCTTGCCACATGGATGATTTTTCATGGGTCTCTTCCACCATATTATCCTGATCAAATGCTTGGATATGAACACATTCATATAACTCAGCATTTTTTTCCATATTCCCTGTGTGTGTTTTTCTGTAACTTCCTCCCAGGAAGATGCAATATTCAAGATACACTGAAGAATACTATCATTTTTTCAGAAATCATATAATGTGACCGTACTTCCAAATGTTGCAGCTACGGCCTGAGCAAAAGTAGTCCATAGGTACTCCTAGGTATACGTCATGGATTCAATTTTGTCCCCCAAAAATATGTGTATCAATTGGCTAGGCCACAATTCCCAGTATTGTGTGATTGTCCACCATTTTGTGATTTTCTGTGATTTTCCTATGTGTTGTAAATCCTAATCTCTGCCTGTGGTTAATGAGGCAAGATTAGATTATGTTAAAGAGGATTAGCGTGGTATGTAACACCCTTGCTCAGGTTACATCCCTGATCCAATGTAAAGGGAGTTTCCCTGGGGTGTGGCCTGCACCACCTTTTATCTTACAAGAGATAAAAGGAAAAGGAAGTGAGCAGAGAGGGTGAAACTCATACCACCAAGAAAGAAGCACCAGGAGCATAGCGTGTCCTTTGGACCCCAGGTTCCTACACTAGTCCAGGGGAAGATTGATGAGAAGGACCTTCCTCCAGGGCCGACAGAGAGAGAAAGCCTTCCCCTGGAGCTGATGCCCTGAATTTGGACTTCTTAGAGCAAAGGAGAATTAAGAAAACCAAAGACACGAGGAAAATATTAATCCAAAGGACTAATGGACCACATGAACCACAGCCTCCACCAGCCTAAGCCCAGAAGAACTAGATGGTGCCTGGCTACCACCACCAATTGCTCTGACAGGGATCAGAATAGAGGATCCTGGACAGAGTGGGAGAAAAATGTAGAACAAAATTTAAATTCACAAAATCAGACCAGACTTACTGGTCTGACAGAGGCTGGAGGAACTTCTGAGACTGCGGCCCCTGGACACCCTGTTAAGCAGAACTGAAGACACTCCCAAAGGTCACCTTTCTGACAAAGATTAGACAGGCCTGTAAAACAAACAATAACACACATGAGGAAGGTACTTCTTATTTCAATCAAGTATACGAGACCAAATGGACAACACCTGCCCGAAAGCAAAGAAGAGAAGGCATGAAGGGACAGGAAAATAAGATGAATGGACATGGAGAACCCAGGGTGGAAAGGGAAAGGGGGAGAGACCTGACACACGACAACCAAACAAATTTTTGTGCAACCAATGTCACAAAAAAAGCATTTGTATATAAAATTTTTGAATGAAAAACTAAAAAAAAAAAAAAGAATGTGATCTTTCTTGGTGAATGTTCCGTGTGAGCTTCAGAAGAATGTGTATTCTGCTGTTACTGGATAGAGTATTCTATAAATGTCAGTTAATCCGGTTAATCAATGGTGCTGTTCAGTTTAACTATATCCTTACTGGTTTTCTGCCTGTTGAATCTGGCAATTACTGATAGAGGGGTATTGAAGTCTCCAACTACAATAGTGGATTTGTCTATTTCTCCTTGCAGTTCTATTAGTTTTGGCTGCATGTATTTTGATGCTCTGTTGTTAGGGACCTACATCGAAAGATTGTTATATCTTCTTGGAGAATTGACCACTTTATCATTATGTAATACCTCTCTTTATCCCTGATAATTTTCCTTACTGTGGAATCTGCTTTGTCTGAAATTAATATAGCACCTCCTATCTTTTTTTTTTTTTAGTTAATGTTAGCATAGAATATCTTTCTCCATCGCTTTACTTTTAATCAATCTGTGTCTTTATACTTAAAGTGAGTTTCTTGCAGAGAACACATAGTTGGGTCTTGTATTTTAATTCATTCTAATAGTCTTTGTCTTTTAGTTGATATATTTTAGACCATTCACATTTAAAATGATTATTGATGTCTTAGTCATCTAGTGCTGCTGTAACAGAAATACCACAAGTGGATGGCTTTAACAAAGAGAAATTTATTCTCTCACAGTCTAGTAGGCTACAAATCCAAATTCAAGGCATCAGCTCCAGGGGAATGCTTTCTCTCTTTGTCGGCTCTGAAGGAAGGTCCTTGTGATGCATCAGTCTTCCCTTGGTCTGGGACCATCTCACTGCAGGAACTTCAGGTCCAAAGGACCCACTCTGCTCCTAGCACTGCTTTCTTGGTGGTTTGAGATCCCCCTGTCTCTCTGCTCCTGTCTTTTATATCTCAAAAGAGATTGGCTTAAGACACTAATCTTATAGAGCTCATCAATATAACTGCTGCTAATCCATCTTATTTCATCATAGTGATAGGATTTACAACACATCGGGAAATCACAACAGATTACAAAATGGTAGACAATCATACAATACTGGGAATCATGATCTAGCCAAGTTGACAGACATTTTTGGAGGACACAATTCAATCCATGATATTGATATAGTTTAATTAATATGTACCATAATGTAAATGTTTTCTATTCATTGCCCTTATTCCTTGTTCCTATTTTTGTCTTACCCCTTTTTTATGCCTTCTCTGTTTTTAATTTGGCATTTTGTATGATTCCATTATCTTTCTCTTAGCATATCAATTATACTTCTTTAAATTTTTTTTAATCCCCCTCTCCTCCCAGAGTTTGCAATACACATTCATAATTAATCTAATTCACTTTCGAATGACACTATACCACTTCATGGCTAGTACAGGTATCTTAGACTATTACCAATTCCTCCCTTTCATCCCTTATAACATTACCGTCATACATTTCACATATTCATAAGCTATACCATCTAATACATCGTTACAACTATTATTTTAAATAAGCTGGTATTTGATCAATCAGTTAAGAATTTAAAAAAAAGATTTTATTTTACTTTCATTTATTATTTCTCAAACACTCTTCCTTTCTTTATGAATATCTTAGTTATCTAGTGCTGCTATAAAAGAAATATCACAAGTGGATGGCTTTAACAAACAGAAGTTTATTCTCTCACAGTTTAGGAGCTAGAGGTCCGAATTCAGGGTGCCAGCTCCAAGGGAAGGCTTTCTCTCTCAGCTCTGTGGGAAGGTACTTGTCATCAATCTTTACCGAGGTCTAGAAGCTTCTCAGCACAAGGAGGGACCTTGAGTCCAAAGGACACTCTCCTCTCCTGGAGCTTCTTGCTTGGTGGCAATGAAATCTCTAACTCTCTGCTCACTTCTCTCTCCCTTTATCTTTTGTAAGATAAAAGGTGATGCAGGCCATATCCCAGACAAACTCCCTTTATACTGAATCAGGGATGTGACCTAAGGAAGGGTGTTCCATCCCACCCTAATCCTCTTTAACATAATGTTATCTTGCCTCAGAGGGTCGTTATGAGTCGAAATTGACTCAATGGCAACAGGTTTGGTTTGGCTTTTGGTTTAATCTTGCCTTACTAACCACAGGTAGAGATTAGGATTTACAACACATAGAAAAATTACATCAAATCACAAAATGGAGGATAACCACACAATACTGGGAATCATGGCCTAGCCAAGTTGACACATATTTTGGGGGGATACAATTCAATCCATGACAATGTAGATCCAAGATTCTGACATATATTATATTCCTTCTCTCTGAAGAATTTCTTTTAACATTTCTTGCAAAGCAGATCTAGTCACACAAATTCTCTCCGTTTTTGTTTGTCTAGGAATATTTTTATTTCTCTTTCACTATTGAAGTATAATTTTGCTGGACACAGAATTCTAGGTTTGTGGCCTTTTTCTTTCAGCATATTAAATATTTCTCTACACTCTCTTCTCACTTGCATGGTTCTGAAGAGAAGTCCAATGTAATTGTTATCCTTGTTGATTTATAAGTAAGATTTTATTTTTCTTCTGCCTTTTCTCTCAAGGTTTTCTCTTTGTCTTTGATTTTCTGCAGTTTGAGTATGATATACCTAGGTGTAGATTTGATCTGTCAACAATTTTGGAAAATTCTCAGCCATTATTACTTCAAATATTTCTTTCCATTCTTTCGTTTTCCATGGTTTTCCCATTATGTGTATGTTACATATTTCGTATTTTGCCACAATTCATGGTGATTCTGTTCCATTTTTTTCAACCCTTTTTCTCTTTGCTTTCAGTTTGGAAAGTTTCTACCAACATATTGGTTACCGAGTCATTCTTTATTTCTATTACAATGTTTATTGTTGTTGTTTTTTTCCTAACATTTCCTTTGGATTCTTTCTTAGAGTTCCATCTCTCTGCTTAGATTATCTCTCTGTCCTTGCATTTTGTCCACTTTTTCTACTAGAGCCCTTAGCATATTAATTATAGTTAAACTCCCAGCTTGATAATTCCAAAATTCCTGTCATATCTGAGTCCGGTTCTGATTCTTTCCTTTTCTCTTCAGACTGTTCAGACTGTGTTTTGTTTTGTTTGTTTGTTTGTTTGTTCATTTTGTTTTTGTTTGTTTGTTTGTTTTTGCCTTTTAGCAACTCTCGTAATTTTTTGTTGAAAGCTGGACATGAGGTTTTGGGAGAGAAGAACTGAGGTTTTCTCAATTATAATCCCCCCCAAAATTCTGTAGAAGTTGATGTAGTAGTAAGGTATAAGGGGAGGGAACATTGTTCCATAGTCTTATACTTAAGTCTCAGTCATTTATTAAGCCTGTACCCTTGGGTTGAAGGAGCACTCATGGTGCATTGGTTAAGTACTTGGCTTCTAACTGAAAGATCACCAGTTCAAACCCAGTCATGGCTCCACAGGAGAAAAGACCTGGTAATCTGCTTCCATTAAGATTACAACATAGGAAACCTTATGGGACAGTTCTACTTAGTCATATACGGTCACTAGGAGTTGGAATTGACTTTACAACACACAATAACAACAGCCCTGGCTTAAGACCTTCACAAGTGCCTCTCAGCTTCTCTTCCTCACCCCCTGGGTGGACCAAGAAGGCTAGAGGGGACTGGAGTTGGGAACTTCCTTTCCCCCACATCCAACACTAGATGGCACTGTAGTTGAGTATCTTCCTTCCCCTACATCAAAAACTGTAAAGGAGTTACAGTCTAGTAATTCTCTTCACTCACGTGGAAGCTAGAGTGTGCTAGAGCTGGGTATTTTGCTTCTTCTTAATCAATTAGGATCTGATAAAACCCATGTTGATTAGGCCCTGGTAAAATACTTTTCTGTGAGGTCAGATCAGTGCTATTGAGAGAGCATATAATCTTTTCATCAATCTTAAGATGCATTTTTCACCTTTTAACAACAGAGAAATACTGGTATCTTACAATGAATGGCTTAACATTTTATAATCGCCATCAGCAGGTGGTAGTTATGACCAAGTTGCATGAAAATATTCCTTTGACACATTTCGATAAGATTAAAAAAGTGTCAACATCAAAATTTCTTACAATTTAATTAAATATTTTAATAGACATAAGAAACATAGCATAAATGCTGAAAATGAATTTAACAAAATTTAACAACTATGCTTCACAAAACAATCACATGGGAATATATAAATATGGACGTTGCACATTGAATGTATCTATTTCAGTTGAACAGTTTTTTTTCATTGTTGTACTTTAAGTGAAAGTTTACAATTCAAGTTAGTCTCTCATACAAAAACTTATACATACATTGTTACGT
>NW_004443972.1:20149029-20150326 GCF_000243295.1 Trichechus manatus latirostris | reverse complement strand
ACCATTAAGTCTGGTCCTTTTACTAGAATTTGAGTTCTGCACCCCACTTTTCTCCTGCTCCATCAGGCACTCTCTGTTGTGTTCCCTGTCAGGGCGGTCATTGGTGGTAGCTGGGCACCATCTAGTTCTTCTAGTCTCAGACTGATGGAGACTCTGGTTTATGTGGCCCTTTCTGTCTCTTGGAGAACAGCTTTGTATGTATATGGAAAAAAAACAAAATTATTTTTACTAAAGTTACGAAAAAACAACAAAAAATGGCCATTAGCCACACTATTATTGAACTCTGTACTGGGTATACTAGCCAATACAATCAAGCAAGAGACAAAAATAGAAGTATAAAAATTTGAAATGAGGAAGTAAATTTATTATCATAGTCATCATGTATAATTTTATACTATGTTATTGTATATTCTATTCATAAACTAAATAAAAAATGACAATAAAATGTCATGTATATGAAATGGTCAAACTGATGACGCATGTCAAAAGGACATAGGAGCCAACCTGGAAGAGTTCCCAATAGCCAAAGCTGGAATAATTTAAGCAAAGAAGATAAATAATGATAGTATTGATTCATATCAATGTAACCAATTATAACCTAACAAATAAAATAAATATTCATGAATCCACATAGCCACAAATTAATGATTGAATAAATAAGTAAATGGCAAAGAAGAGACAAATTGTCTATACCAGATGGAAAAATACTAGATGATAAAAAAGGAAGAAATGAGGGGAAAAAATCTTTACTGGAACGTCACAGTAGTAGTTGCTGCAAGAAAATCCATGGATGAATACTAAAATAGAGGGCAAAACTTTAAGGAGAAGCTTTGCATAGCCACAAAGTATTTCCCCAAATATTTACTAATTACTGTTGTGATTTTAACATATGTTTGCAAATTTGTGTATACTCCTCTCTACAGGAGGTGAAGTTAACTCCCATCTCCTTCATTGTGGATGAGGCTTAGTGATGAACTCTTAATGAATAAAATATGGAAAGGGAAAGACAGAAACTTTGCAATGGAAAAAACCTGGCAGACACCACTGTAGCCAAATGATCAAAGTTAACATCACCAGTGACAAGTCATGTTGAAGAACGTACCCACTGATATGAAGTAACAAAAAGGGCATGTCATTCTGTGATAGTCTTCCCTAAAACCCATAATCCCAGTCAAGTCAGGAGAAAACATCAGAAAAATCCAAATTGAGGAATCTTCTAAAAATTACCTGACAAGAAATCTTAAAAGTTGACAAGGTCATGAGAAAAAAGGAAAGATTGAAAAACTGTCACAGACTG
>NW_004443972.1:20126815-20127687 GCF_000243295.1 Trichechus manatus latirostris | reverse complement strand
TGCAGGAGATCCCTTAGGGCATCTCTTAATACTACCGTGCCCTGTGATTAAAGTTAATGGAAAACTACAGCAAGCCAACTCCGACATGACTACTAATGATTCAGACCCTTCAGGAATGAAGGTTTGGGCCACCCCACCAGGCAAAGAACCACGACCAGACGAGGTGCTTGCTGAGAGCAAAGGGAATATGGAATGCGTGGTGGAAGAAGTTAGTTCTAAATACCAGTTATGGCCACGTGACCAGTTGCAGAAACAGGGACTGTAATTGTTACGAGTATATCTGCTTTGTATGTGTGCATCAAATATTTTTGTTTCCTTCACTTATAATATACAAGATGTAAACATGGCTAATGCATTTTCAATTGTACATGTGTTAGTTGTTTCATGTTAGGAGCAAGTATGACTTTCTAATTGTCTTTATTCAGAGATTATATATGGTTTAAGGAAATGTGCCCATGTGCCAAGTTGACAAGGTGTGGACTGTGATCATTAAGATTGTATGTCAACTTGGCTGAGCCATGATTCTCGGTGTTTATATGTGATCACTCTTATGATTGAATTATGCTGTGAGCAGCCAATCAGATGAAAGGGAGTTTCCTTGGGGATGTGGCCTGCATATGAATATAAGCAGACGTTCTGGCTTTTTGCACACTCAGGATCCTGTGGCTGCCTCCTGTCTGTTGTCTCTCCTCCAGTTCTTGGGAATTGAGCTGTCAGCTTATCTGCCTAACTTTGGATCTGTTGATCTTCACAGCCTGTGAGCAGAACCCTGCTCTCTGACCTGCAGATCTTGGGCTCGCCAGCTTCTGTGGCTGCGTGAATTGAGAGAGGCCTCTACCCTGATCCACGGACTTGGGACTTTCTAGCCTCTA
>NW_004443972.1:20123680-20125594 GCF_000243295.1 Trichechus manatus latirostris | reverse complement strand
ATGTCTGAATATAAAACAAACAATATTCAATGAATTATGGAGAGGAAGGGTCTCTCCGTTGCAGGGGCCTAGGGCATAAGAATATAGTTTTTAATTTTTCACATGGAAGTTTATTAAACACATACAAAGTAGAGAGAATAATATAATCAGCTTTGGTAAACTCATTGCCTGTTTCAACAAGTATCAACAAATGGCAGGTTTTGTTCTGGCTAAAATTCCCGATTGTTTCCTGGCTCCCACATTATTTTGAAGCAAATCACAGTCATCGAAATAAAAATATTTTTAATCTTTTTAGTTTTTAAGTAGACAAAAATGCTATGTTTATTAATTAATCAGATATTCATTAATCATTATTTTAGTTTAGTAACCTCATCTGCTTGGTTCAGATTCAAAAAGCCTGATTCATCAAACTACCTTACGGTTGTTGATCAGCCTGGGTCAGTTGGCTATCCTAGTCCAATAATTGTCCTCTTCTTAACAAAGACTATTTAAATATTACTTGCCTGAGAGAAAATGGTGGGTAAGGCAGATTCAGCAAAAATGGCTGAGAGAGCAGATTGGGGGTCATGATGGGCACATCCTATACCTTCACCTGTGTGTTAATCATTTTGTAGATACTGAGAATACAAAGATAAATAAGATTAAGATCCTGCTTTATGATAGTATGGGGCCCTGGAGGCACAGTGGTTAAGCATTAAGGTTGCTAACCAGAAGGTCAGCAGTTCGAATCTACCAGCCGCTCCTTGGAAACCCTATGGGGCAGTTCTACTCTGTTCTATAGGGTCACTATGAGTTGGAATCTACTCGAAGGCAACAGGTTTGTTTTTTTCCTATGGCAGTTTATTTATTTTCTGATCTATTGTTTTTTAAAACTTGATTAACACTTTTCTTGATAGTGATCCCTTCTAAGGCAGACACTAGATCTGTTGTTTGTATGTATATTTCTAGAAACTTCTATTTTAAATATGTTTATCATACATAACATATTTAACATATTCAAAATACACATATTTGAATGAATGATTGTGCCAATTTTTGTAAATTATTGACTTTATCTAACCTTGACATTATGACAAAAATAAGTGTAAAAATAATTTTGCTCATCACTGTTAATATTATAGGAAGATCTGTGTGATTTGCCTTGTTCAGCCATTCTCTGTCTGAGGTATATGTAGTCAACAAGAAAGAGGAAACCAACTCCTATAAATATGGCCTGGATCTGCATGTTGATAATAATTTAAACTTTTATTACACCCATGTTTATGAAATTGATCCAAATAAATTATAGTATATGAATTTGAGTGTGGTGATGATTATATTGTATTATTTACATTTCAGTGGCTGGAACCATTTTTTCCAAAGTGATATTTGCTTAAAGTAATTATACTGACTGAGAACAGTGGCAGATTGAAATTAAATGTTTGAATTAAATATTTTGTCAGCAAACATGCAGTAACTGCTTTGCTGCTGCTTCTTCTCTTCTATGCATACTGATTACAAAATGATTACAAAATGATTAGCTTTTATTTTGGCACAGTGTTAAAATACTTAGATAAATGCTGCTTGATATCCAATCTTCTCATTGCTTAAATAGCTGGAAAAACCTAGAAGAAAAATGGCCAAAAAAAAAAAAAATTTAAGGCAATATTCTAACTTCTAATTCAGTCCCTCATCCAAAAAATGAAAACTTGCCAAGTCTAGAAGTGATTCTGGTTTTATGAGGTCAAATTTTGGCTAAATATAAATCCTTCCAGGTGTACTCAGTGCTAACAGGTGTGTGGGGAGGGGGGTGTGGGCGGGAGGATACCATTTTATTCTAAAAGAAGAAAAAGCACACAAAATTATTTTTAAGAGGGTGCTCTTGTGGCCTTTTAGATGTTGATAGTCTTTTGAAAAATAGTAGTTTAATGTGTT
>NW_004443972.1:20118847-20123406 GCF_000243295.1 Trichechus manatus latirostris | reverse complement strand
TATCCTTCAATGAATAAATATCTCGAACAATGACAAAATCAATGGATGGAAAGCATTATGAATGTTCCAAGTTAATCATATGTTCACAAAAAATTAATAAATACTGTAAGTACAATTTTTATGAACTATTTATATTGGCAGTGTAACACCAATTCAGAACTGATTTGTCCTGTAACTGATAAAGAGTTAGAAGCGTAATCAACCAGTTCATTACTCACTACATCATGTAAACATATCCTACTTTTCCAAATCCTGTACATCATGATAAATCCAGGGCTGGGATGTCCCAAGCCATCTATTTGCTTCCATCAGGACATGATACATATATAATATGCTGGGGGAACTGAGCTGATTCAAATGGAGCACTCAGATGGAGAATTACGAAACTATTTGGTTTGGTATATTTAGACCCATTCTGACTCACATCCATGTACATGGTTCAATCAAAATCAGGATAGCCTTGAAAACAGTGTCAAATTTTCTGCATTTCGTTCTCAGACTATTACAAAGATATGCCACCTGGCAACAACAGATACTTCCTCAAGCGTCTATTTCTGAAATATAATGATAGAGGAGGAAGGGAAAGAAGAGGAGAAGTGGGAGAAAAAGGAATAAATGGAAAGGGAAAGGAGAATTAGTTCAAAAATAGATTTCTATTCTAGTCTACTGTTTTGTAACATATGTACTGCTCATCACTATACCCGACATCCCTCAGGAGTTCCATTGTTAAGGTTCTTTTTGGATACTCGGGTATTGACTGTAAATTTTTTGGCACAATATTGAGATAGCAAAAGTAAAGGTCTTCAAATTTCAGAGTACTACACAATGCAAAATGAGATACTATGAGATATGCAGAATTGTACAAAACTGAAAAAGAACTCAAACCCATTGCCATAACATTGATTTTGATTCATAAGTTACTATTAATTGAATGCATCCTGTTAACATCATCATGAAAAATACATTATCATCTCTTTTGTCATGAAGCCGTACTAGGTGCTTTATAAAGCAAAATATAAAACAATAGCCCTATTCTTCATAAGCCAAAGACATGAAAGTGCAGCCTAACATAAGAAAACTGACAGAACTGTCAGACATCAAGACAAAATTAGTAAACCTATGTGATACAAGACCAACATATTTTTATACCATGTATATAAGGATTAATTTATTTGGTCAGCTGATTACAGCAACTATTTCTTTGTGGCACAGACTGACGAGATGTTCAACCTGTTCCCTTTCCTTCTAGGCAAGTAGTTAGACTGCACTTCTCAGCCTCCCTTGCAGCTAGGTGTAGCCATGTGACTGAATTCGGGACAATGGAATATGAGCAGAAAGAATTAGTACATCTCTCTCTCCACTGCCCATTAGACTTTATGTAAATGAGGAAAAAAAAACTGTTGAATTAACTTACGGAGATTTTGTGGTTTATTTGTTACACAGATTAGTGCTACTTTACTATAGAAATGTGTACCTTGAAGTGGAATGTTACTGTCACAAAAAGACTAAAATATTTGTGATTACTTAGTGGATGGGTAACAAATGACAAGAAAGCTGATATTAGAGGCCCAAAAGACAAAAACCCAAGTTTTGAAAAGGCATCAGATTTGGAAAAACTGTTCCTGCAATAGGCTGCAAGGCAGTCCAGTATTTACTAAGGCTGTATCCCCAGAAAAAGAGTTTGGAAAAAAAAATATTAGTGATGTGCAGTGTTTATTACTGATTCCATTGAAACAAGTTACTGAAAATTTTAAAGGCAATATAGAGAGCCTAGAAAACTGGGGCCTCAATGAATTGGAAAACCTGACTGTCTGACATCCCAAATTGTAAGAAATAGGATTTTAAAAAGCCTTTGAGTGACTCAGCCCTGCAGCAAAGTTTAGGTTAAGATTGTGGCCTTTTTATTCAAGCCTGGAGGCCTCCAGGGAGCCCGTTACAGTTACACTGAGACAAAGAGGCACTGAAGCAAGAATTATGCTAGGAAAGAACTTGGGGTGCGGTTACTGATTTACAGAATACAATGGAAACTAGTAAATGAGAAGCTTACTAAGATTTTGATGGAATTATATTACGAGAAAGAGAAGAGGAAAGAAGGAAGGAAGAAAGGAAGGGATGAAAAAATATTTGAATATAAAAGCTAGTGAATAAACTTTTAGTCCTCAAACTTACACAAGCAAGAAGATGGCTACAAAAGTGTACAGTTCCTATGGAAAGTGAACTTGCCATTACTCACTTCAGATCTGGCCGTAGACGGTAGCAGGACTTCATGATATTTGCCTGGAAGTGACTGCCATGAGACAGCCTTTGTTTCCTTTTTTAAATGAGAGCAGACATATACAGAATGTGCACGTGTGGGAGGAGGATGACGAGGAGAGCGGCAAGCCACTTGTTGTTGTACTTTGCAAATCCCCATGAAGAACCAAAATCTAATGGAAAAGACTACATTTAACTGGGAGATTCTGGACTTTCAGGTGGGAGAAATGACTGCTTGGAACTTGGGGTTGTCTCCCTTGGGGACAGGCTGAGTGCATTCTCTGTGCAGAAGGAAGAAAGAAATGGAGTGTTGGTGCCCACAAGGTGTCTTGGGGCAGAGACCCACTGATTACCCACTGACTATATTGTTTCACTTCTGGGCAAATTGCTAAACCTACTTTTCCCAGCCTGCCTTACAGTTAGGTGTGTAGCCATGTGACTGAGTTCTGGCAAAAAAATGGGTATATGTTAATTCTAATCCTTTCCCATAAGACCTTCCTGTATAAACCTCCACTCTCTTTTGCCATATCCTTGATTAATGTTAACAACCAAGAAAACCTTGGAAACTACAAATTGAACATAGAAGAATTTCCAACAGTCTAAGTACTTGAATGTCGATATGGAGCAGAATCTGTCTCCCCCATTGAACCTTACCGCCTCCCAATTCTATTTGGCTTTAAGGAAATGAGAAATAAATGTCTAAGGCTAAATCTTCAGATGTTAAATATTAAATCACCATTTATCTGTGAATATCATCTTAATAAATACAAATTTTTCAAACCATGAGTCACAATCCATTAGCGGGTCATGTAATCAATTTAATTCATTGCAATCAGTTTTTGTTTTTTTTTTAAATAGAATTGAAAGTAATAATGTATATCACACAGATAAGTCAATATTGTTTCATGAAACTTTTATTTCTCTATATGTGTGTCTCTTTGTGTGTGTGTGGATACTTGATCACAAAATGAAACGTATTCTTTACTGTGGGCTGCTGTGAAAAAAATTTGGAAGCCACTGGGTTGCACAACTCAATGCTGGCTATCCAGTGCTCTAAGGTTAAAGCAACTCCTAATTTTGCTGTCAGTTTAATTAACTCACTTGGAAAACAAACAACTAATTTCTACCACTGGGTAGTGCTTGCATTGGTTACAGAACCCAGAAATCTAAGATGCTTTCCAGGAATGGTGATGTTCAAATTTAGTCAGTAGTAGAAAAGAACTCCATTTCTCCAGATAGCCCTTTGTCACCAGGATATTTGAAGCACTTTGTACTTTGTACTTAGTACTTTGATGGAGTGAGCTTTCCAACTTAGAGCTGCTCGATTTTAACATTAAATGTGAAATATTGTCTTGATGGCTACTTTTTGTTGAAAACTTTTCCTCAACCTCCGCAATTTGGAAGTTTGTATATTGGCCATATGGCTTGTTCATTTATTCATTCATTCATTCTACTCCCTCAATAAATGTTTATGGAGTATCGACTAAATAAATGGATGCACCGTGCTAACGTTTCTAGATAAAAGATTACTAATAAAGGAACTCCAAATTTAGTTGAGGGTATAGACATGTAAAAATTATTATGTTTAAATTTATGGTAGCTATATGTAAACAATACTGAAAATGCCCAAAGAAGAATATGATTATCTTTGCTTATGTGAAGAGGTTTGTAGAGAAATTCCAAAGTGTTGAGGGGTAACCAGGAAGGGAGACATAGGAAGCAGGGAATGTGCAGTACAGTATTTCCTCAATTTGCAAAATCAGCTTTTATCCTTTTCCACACAGGTACCTCTCTTAGTTAGCTAGTGCTGCTGTAACACAAATAACACAAGTGGGTGGCTTTAAAGAACAGAAAACTTATTTTCTCACAGCTCTGGAGACTGAAAGTCCAAACCAGGGCCTCAGCCGTATCAATTCCTTCCTTGTTGGTGTTCCTTGTTTCTTGGTGATCCTCACATGGCATCTGTCTTTCCCAGTATGTGCTGGCTTCTGTGTCTAATCTGCTCTTTTTACAACTTAGAAGTGATTAGCTTTAGGACACACCCTACATTGATATGATGCTATTAATGTAATGAAGAAAACCGATTTCCAAACAGGATTACATCCACAAGAATAAAGATTAGGATTCCAAGACATATCTGGGAGAGGGGGTGCCATAATTCAATACATAATGGTAACATTTGGCAATCCTCCTCTATGCTTTCAGACTTGGTTCTCCCTGTCTTAGACTACGTTCAATTTTAAACATACGTGGTAGGGAAATAAACTGTTTTGGCCTAATGCTCTTAGTCCATCATCCTTGTCTCT
>NW_004443972.1:20113818-20118328 GCF_000243295.1 Trichechus manatus latirostris | reverse complement strand
CTCTGACCAGATAGCTCAATCATCTTTGCCCATGAATTCTGGCCCATTGAGCAAAACCCCATCACATGCCACCGGTGTTAGGCCTCCAGTACTCACTGCTTACCTTGATTGCTCTTTTTCAGGTAATTTATATAGACTTCACTCTTTGTCTGCAACTGAACACACACACCCCTCCCCCGCTCACTGCCACCTGGGTGCCTGTCTCACATCAGTTGACAGTTTTAGTTTTACCCCTGGTCACTAAGCCATTGGCCGGGATGCTGGAGGTGAGGGGGAAGATGTATTTTATTCCAATCACATCATCCAAATGACTTATTTGGATTTCTTCCCATGAAACATGATAGAGATTTAGGGTTTATGTTTAATGACAGGCACATAAAAGGCTTTTCAAACTCTCCTAGATATAAGCCCCGTCAGAGAATTAAATCTTCATTCACTACTCAGATTGCATCAGCTTGTTTCTTGCTAAGCCACTGATGGTTTTCTGACTTATTTATGTGGGGAGTGGGAAGAGTATGATGCAGATAATAGTGCAAAAAGCGTTTGGAAAAGGAAAAGTACATGTAAAATTCAGAGGTCCTATGAGAGGCAAGAAGACCCTAGGCCAGATAGGCAAAGAATCTGGTATGTGGGTAACCGCCCCCACTCCTCAGCCACAATAGCCTATAGTGGAGATCACTAATTAATCCTTGTGCCCTTATGCCCTTTACTCTCAGAGTTCTGAAATAGCTCAGAATCTTCAACAAAACACACCACAGTCACTACAATTTATTTAAGTTGGCACAAGTTTGCCAAACTTACCATATACCATCATTATCCTTTTTGAAGGCTGCCATTCTATTTTAATGTACAAAAGAAAAGTGCAGACCCTAAGGCTCCATGCTTTCATAATTTTCCCAGCAGAACACTTTCTGAGTGTTCTGAAAGTGTTCTGATACCTCCCCATTGTCATTCTCATGCTATTTGCACCTTAAAAGCACAGAAAAATTACATGTAATTGCATCATTAACCACCTATAAATACTCCCACTGCAGCCATATAAAAATAAAGTTAAATGTGCAAGTGGTCTCTTTACCCCTCTGGAGAAGTAAAATACTATTACATGATCTGGTACCACTGGGATATTCTGCAAATCAGCCTTTTTTGAATCACTCTGTTAAAAGAAATGTTCAGCTACAAGCTTAATTTTGTTACCAGGAAATCCAGATGGAAAACAGAGAGATATCAACAATAGGAGACTGTGACTATAATGGAAAAAGTCTTTCCACATAGTCCATCTTTTCTGTCAGTTTGGCATACTGTGAAGGCTTACATGTTACTATGATTCTGGAAGCTATGCCACCAATATTTCAAATACCATTAGGGTCACCCAGGGTGAACAGGTTTCAGCAAAGCTTCCAGAATAAGATAGACTAGGAAGAAGGACCTGGGATCTACTGCTAAAAAATTTGGCCAGTGAAAACCTTATCAACAGCAGAGAAACATTGTCTGATATAGTGCTGAAAGATAGGCCCCTTAGGTTGGAAGGCACTCAAAAGATGATTGGGGAAGAGAGTCTCTGTAGAGTCGACTTAATCATGTGGATGGAGTAAAGCTTTGGGGACCTTCATTTACTGATGTGGCATGACTCAAAATGAGAAGAAACAGCTACAAACTTCCATAAAAATTGGAATGTGAAATGTATGAAGTACAAATCTAGGAAAATCGGCAGCATCAAAAATGAAATGGAACACTTGAAGATAGATATCATAAGCATTGTTGTTGTTGTGTGCTGTCAAGTCGATTCTTACTCATAGTGACCCTGTAGAACAGAATAGAACTGTCCCATAGGGTTTCCAGGGAGTGGCTGGTGGATTTGAACTACCGACCATTTGGTTAGCAGCCAAGTTCTTAACCACTGTGCCACCAGGGCATCATAGGCATTGGTGAGCTGAAATGGACTGGTATTGGACATTTTGAATCACACAATCATATGGTGTACTATGCCAGGAATGACAAATTGGAGAGGAGTTGGATCATATTTATTGTCAAAAAGAACATTTCAAGATCTATCCTGAAGTACTATGCAGTCACTAATAGGATAATATCCATATGCTACAAGGAAGACCAGTTAATATGACTATTTTTCAAATTAATGCACCAACTACTAGTGCCAAGAATGAAGAAATTTAAGATTTTTACCAACTTCTGCAGTTTGAAATTGATTAAACATGCAATCAAGGTGCATTGATAATTACTGGTGATTGGAATGCAAAAGTTGGAAACAAAGAAGAAGGACCAGAAGTTGGAAAAATATGGCCTTGGTGATAGAAACCTCAAGGGAGATTGCATGACAGAATTTTCCAAGACAACAATCTATTTATTGGAAATACGTTTTTTAACAACATAAATGACGACTTTACGTATGGACTTCACCAGATGGAATACACAGGAATCAAATCGACTACATCTGTGGAAAGAGATGATGGAGAAGCTCAATATCATCAGTCAGAACAAGGCCAGGGGATGATTACAGAACAGACCATCAACTGCCCATATGCAAGTTCAAGTTGAAGCTGAAGAAAATTAAAAGGAATCCACCAGAGCGAAAGTATGACCCTGAGTGTATCCCACCTGAATTCAGAGACCATCTCAAAAATAGATTTGACACAATGAACACTACTGACCAAAGACCAGAAGAGTTATGGGATGACATCAAGGACATCATATATGAAGAAAACAAAAGGTCATTGAAAAGACAAGAAAAAAAAAGACAAAAACGGATTGTTTGTACATGTTAGAAAACACAAGCAGTTCTTTTAAAGTATAGTGTACCTCCTCCTGGGTCACACTTTGTACTTCATTTCTTGGGGCTCATGAGATAAAGTCTAATTGTAGGTCTAGAAGTAAAAATGGGTGATGGGAATGTGTTCTGAGAACATTCAGCAATGTCTTGTAAGGCATCTGCCTCAGGCAATGTCCCAGGCAATGACTCAGACGTCTCCCTAGGGGATGACTCAGACAAAGGCTCTTCAGACATAGCTAAATTAATCTCATCAGATGGAGGTTAAGGGGCTAATGATTTTACTGGGGAGGGTGGCTTAGCATAGATTACATGGCGTAATCTCTTCAGATTGGAGTGAGAGAGCTGGTTCTGTTGGCAGGAGTGATTCAACAGAATTTAGGGGCTCAGTGTCCCTAGCTTCCTGATTATCTGCCCATATGTCCCTATCCCAAGTTTCAGGATCCCTTTTCTTCCCAATCAATGTCCTCACTTTAACTTTAGACACCATTTGAGGTTGGCAATTCAATCGGTGTGTAAGTAAGCCACTCTTAAGGTAAGGCTTTGTGTAGGGTTTTCGACAATACTAGCTCTGTTACTGCAAGAAATGAGGCTTTCTTTAGAGGCACAAATGGAAACTTTGAGGTTGTTTATGCGGTGCTTGAGTTGTGCCTCTGAAGCCCTGAACTCATCTCTTTCTCTCACCACTTTGTCTAGTAAAAGTAGGACCAACCAACCAACTTCCTTATACTTCTCATTCTGACAAAATTGTATAAAGGTATCAAACATGCGATCACCCAAAGCCTTATATCTTACCAATACCTGATCTGTTGGTGGCAATATTTTGCATATTTCTATTGCCACCTTGCCATGGATTAGCAGTGTCCTCTCTACTATGGGAAGCAGAGTCATCAACATCTTCAAGACTAACCAGATTTGAGAACCAATTTAGAAAACTCATCCTTACAGTTTTGTTTCTCTAGAACCACTCATGGTACCAAATGTCTTAGGCTAGGTTCTCTAGAGAAGCAAAACCAGTGAAGTGTATATATCAAGGAAAAGGTTCATGCGATTGTAGAGGCTAGAAAGTTCCAAGTCCATGGGTCAGGCTGGAGATTTCTCCTGACTCATGTAGCTGAGGGGGCTGACAAACCCAAGATCAACAGTAAGCTGGCAGGCCACTGGCTCACAGGCTGCAGTAGCTGACGAATCCCAAGATTGGCAGGTTAACTGCTAGCTAAAGTCCCAAGAAGAAGTCAGATGAACAGGAGCTAGATGCCAGATCCAGAGCAAGCAAAAGCCCATGAGCTTTGCAGAAAGTCCACGTATGTTAGATGTAGGCCACACTCCTAAGGAAATTCCCTTTCATCTTATTGATTGCTCATAATTTCATCATGGAGGTGATTACTTCATTACATGGCTGCCAAACTACATCATGGCTGCCAAACAACATAACTGCCAAACTACTGAGAATCATAGCCCAGCCAAGCTGACACACAACCTTAACCATTAATATCACATGCAAGTAAAATTATGCTGAAGATAATTCAAAAATGGTTGCAGCAGTACATAGATAGGGAACTGCAGAAATGCAAGCCAGATTCGGAAGACGATGTGGAATGAGGGATGTCATTGCCGATGTCAGCTGGATTTTGGTTGAAAGCAGAGAATACCTGAAAGATGTTTACTGTGTTTTGTCTGCTTTGCAAAGGCATTTGACTGTGTGGATCATAACAAATTCTGGATAAC
>NW_004443972.1:20111631-20113088 GCF_000243295.1 Trichechus manatus latirostris | reverse complement strand
GTTCAAACATAGTAAGTATTATGTGAATGGTGCAGGACTGGTCAGTGTTTCCCTCTGTAGTACTAGGGTCACTATGAGTGAGAACTGATTTGAAGGCGCCTACCAACAGCAACAACATACTCCATATGCAGAACTGGACAGTTCGGTCTCAAAAGCAATTGTTTGAGCCATCCTACCTAGCTTCCTCAAAACTTGAGAGGGGATAAAACATGTTCTCTCATTGCAGAATTTTGCCACATCTCTTCTTTGATTACAGTCATCCTTCTTTTAAGTTGCTGTTAGAAACAACTTTGCAAAGAGTCATCCAAACTGGATGAGGACAGCTTTGTCATTTTAAAGGCAAACAAAGGAATCTGACATATTTTTTCCCCTGTATGTTACCTGCTGAATTTGCAAAGACCTTAAACCAAAACCCAAACCCTTTGTCGTTGAGTCGATTCTGACTCATAGTTACCCTGTAACACAGAGTAAAACTGCCCCATAGAGTTTCCAAGGAGTTTCAAACTGCTGACTTTTGGTTAGCAGCCAAAGTAGCACTTACCCACTACGCCACCAGGGTTTCCTGAAAAAACCTTAGAGAAACTAAATTTTTAAGCCTGTACCATTGACTGAAAAGATATTTTTGAAAAGTACTTTGTTCTGATTTTAGTTTGGAGTGTTTATTTCTTAGCTGCTTGAAATTTAGCTGAGGAATTATTTGGATTATTTTTCCCCCTTTGCCACATAGTAGTTTCTTCTTTTCTCTGCCCCCATCCCAGCAGCTGACAGAAGTTTGATTGGCCATTTCAGATGTTGTATAGTGTCTGGGACTATCTCAACAAATTATAGAAATAAGATAAACTGTATTTCAGGTCTTAATCTGGGCAGGCCTCCCAGTGCCCAAGGATTCCTGTAGCCTGTGATATCTAGCATGGGATCTTGATCACTGGGGATGATTTAGCTGAGTTCCAACTTCTCAAAGCCCCTGGTGAAGTTCTGATGCAGGAGCAGCTGAATCGGTAGACTTTAAGAAGGCATACAAGGACTTTACTTTGTTTCCAGAGTCTTTTATGGCCAGTGTATATCTCCTGGGGAAACCAGGCAGATAAATTGCTGTGGTTGTTGAGTAAAAAAAAACTTAACCTGTGATTTTTGATGGTTGCAGAATGAATCCATAACAGCTTCCAGGAGGTTGAGTTACTTGCTGTGTTGATTCTTGTCACCTTTAAGTATTATTTTATTTTTAGATAAAGCATAGGATTGAAAGTCAATCTATTGTGATGGAGACCACTCTACGATTTGACTATCCTTATTACCTTGGGTAAATTACTTAACTTCCCTAAGCTTCATATTCTTTAGATATCAAATGGGGGTGAAAGTGGTGCCTCCCCCTAATTCTGCTGTGCAATGTTTAAGAAGATAATCAATAGAAAACATTTAGTACCATGCCTGGCATACTGTAGACCATTGTCTCTCAA
>NW_004443972.1:20090048-20110470 GCF_000243295.1 Trichechus manatus latirostris | reverse complement strand
AATGGGAAGAAATAATGGTTTTTGTCTTTTATTACTTGGTAGGTATAAACAAAACAAAACAAACAAGCAAAAAAGTTTTGAGAATTAAAAAGACTTGTCTGTCTCGTATGTCTCTATCCAAGGTGTGGTCCAAACCCTGGGTTAGGACGAGAAGATCAAGTCTTCCTCAAACTCTCACACACGTCCTGGAATATAACTGCAGAAGGATCAAGCAGCTCTATGAGCCTCAGCCTTGGCAGGAAGGGGCCATATTGGTGATAGAGGCTAACTCTTCTCTGGACATCTGGGACTGCATTTCCAGTGGGGACAGAACTAAAGCAGTAGCTTCTGGATTTACTCTCCTCCTAGACATAATCCTGGAGTCTGTGGGGAAGTGGATTTGTGGTGGGCTTGGTGGCCGCTCAGTCTTCTCATCATCAACTCTTTCCCTACCCAGTCACACAAGGAAGACTTAGAGATTGACTAATTGGAAACTCCTGATTTATTCGTTCATTGATACCTTGTCCTGAAAAATAGTAACTCAGGCAAGAATTTTTAATTGCATCCTCTGAAATTTTCTATAAACTCTAATCTCCCACTGATGTGATTCAAATTCTTTAGCTGATTTATCAATGCCATAAATTTTCTCAGGGCAGTGGCTCTCAATCCTAGCTGCACATTAGAATCACCTGGGGGCACTTTTAAAAAAAATACTCACGCTAGGTGAAAAAACTGAATCATATTCTATCGAACCTCCAATATTGGTGTTTTTTGAAAGCTTTTCAGAGAGTTCTTATATGCATCCAGAGTTGACACTCACTGCTTTTAGTAGATATCTGAATTACAGAATTTCCTATACAATTGATAATGTAGCTGAATGAAAAATAAGTAAAATAAGTTCTATGTAATTTTTTTAACATTGTAATCATTGCTTTGCACATGATGTCTTCAAAAAATATTGGTTGAATGAAAAATGACATTTTTTACAAACTGTTGTTTAAACCACTAAACTAGAGAAGAGAAAAATGGTTTCTTATTTCAAAGAAAACATATGGTTCTTGTTGCTAAGGAAACAGTCATCTTTTCGTGTTCTGCGTTCCATCTTTGGGTCATACTCAGTGTTGATCATGTCAGGACTTCTAGAGAAAAGAATTTTTAAAAAATCATTTTATAACCAAGTTTTACTGGCTCAAAAAAAAATTTTCATGTTTTGCTATATATCCAATGGCCAGAATTATCTTTCCAAAAGCTAGGAATTATTTTCGAGATGTCTCATGGGGAAAAAAAATTGTATTGCAGACTGAATGACCATTGTATCAAAACTGCTGTCAAATATTTGAAAACTCTATATACTACAAATTTAATTCCGAATTATAGTACAGTCACCAGGGTTTGAACTAGGGTACCATAACTGAGGCATCTAGGGCACCAAATTCAAGAAGAGAGTCATTCAAGTACCCTGAGCATGAAAGCCTTCTTAAATTTTGTTCCCTAAGAGCCCTCGTCACCTCATCTTTGTCCTGGTCCTGATAGTCACTTACAGGGTAGAAAGACACTCTATTCCCACACATTTTAAAAAGATAAAAGGAATAAATCCTCTACGTTAAACTATAGGGTAAATTGGAGAAAGCCAGAAGGCCATTACCCAGTTTGGAATGGGGCCAAACCACTAAGGTTAATATCTTGGTTCTTCTGAAAATTGTAATGAATGGTCAGGCCCTCAACTATATATCTCACCTGTAAAATGAATCCCCATTTGTAACTTCCTTCACAACAGTCTTGCCCTCCCCTCCACCACTACCATTTTTAATGGCAAAGGCTCAGCCTCTTCAGTGTGTCCACCCCTCTTCCATATGACTCATGGTTAAATTCTGATTCATCCATGTCAATCATGGTATCTCATTCCCTTTGCAAGAGATTCGGTAGAGATGGGTATCTGACTCATTTCTAGTCAGTATGACAAGAGAGGAGATTGGTTGGGTAAGGTTTTCTTGCTCTTAAATACATAGGCACCAGAGGAAACAATCCCACTTCTTTCATTGAATATGTCTGTGTACATGTGATGACTGGAACCAAGGCAGAAATTTTTTAATCAAGAGGAGAGCCATCTGAAGATAAAGCCAAGATGATGAACATGAACCAGTAGAATGATGGGAAAATCCTAAAGCTTTTATTTCAATGATAAGCTACTAAACTGAGCAATAGTGGAGCCACCTTATATTTGGATTGCTTCTAGAAGGGGGAAAAATACCCTCTTATTGTTTAGGATGATTTTGTTAGGTTTTCCGTTACTATCAGCCAGCATACTCTGCATCCAAAAGTATCTGATACATTATATTTTTACATGCTTGATGAGCTATAATTTGAGTTGTGCCTAGCTGTGAGAGTAAAAAAACAAAGAGTAACATTAAAAAGGAAAAAAAGAAAAAAAAGGAACACATAATAGATGGAATAATAACTTATTGTTTGTTTGAGAGCATAAATTCATGTGAACTCAATACCTTAGACCAGATTTTTTCAACTTTGGCACTACTGAGAAATTTGGCTGGATAATTCTTTATTGTGGTGGGCTGTTCTGTACATTATAGGGCCCCTGGTGGCACAGTGGTTAAGAGCTCGGCTGCTAACCAAAAAGTTAGCAGTCTGAATCCAACAGCCTCTTCTTAGAAATCCTATGGGGCAGTTCTACTCTGTGCTATAGGGTTGCTATGAGTTGGAATTGACTAGATGGCAACAGGTTTGGTTTTTGGTTTTGATCTGTACATTATACGATGATTAACAGCATCCCCGGCCTCTACGCAGTAGATGACAGTAGCACACACACAAGCACCCCTCTAACCGATTCCAATGTGACAGCCAAAAATGTCTCCAGAAATTACCAAATGTCCCTGGGGCGGGATGGTGGTAAACAAAATCAACTCTGGTCGAAAGCCACTGTCTTAGAATTACTGTTGTTGTGTGGCTTCAAGTCAAATTCGACTCATAAGGACCCTATAGGACAGAGTACAACTGACCCATAGGGTGTCCTAGGCTGTAATCTTTATGGGAGCAGACTGCCACATCTTTCTTCCACAGAGTAGCTGGTGGGTTCAAACCACTGACCTTTCGGTTAGCAGCCAAGCGCTTAACTATTGTACCACCAGGGCTCCTTAGACTTAACTAGCCCCAAAAGAGAAGTACATAGAAAATAAATAAATAAACAAATAAATAAGAACTTTAGTTTAGAAAAACAAAAGGATATTAACTGTACTTCTATTCAATTCATTAGCAAGTGTTAAATGCATATTTTCCACGTTCCAAATACAAGATTCTTCAGAGTTGAGGAACCCAGAGTATCACCGTGGGGAAAAAACCTTTTTTCTCTTAGTCAACGTCATATTACCAGTGCTTAGCTCAGTGCCTGGAATATAGTATACTCAAGAAAAACTTATTAGATAAAGGAATGAATGAATGGAGAGATGAAAAAATAAGCCCTTAAGATACTGTCTTGGAGACAAAACTCATTATTTCAAAATCTAATTTGAAAACAGCTAGGTGATACATTATATGGTGTAAACGGAGTGCTACAGGAATCCAGAGAATAGAGCTGTCAGTGAGGGCTAACAGGTTGAGGATTGGGAACTTGATTAAAAAAAAAAAGCTCCAGATGTTATAGACAAAAAAAACTTTTGTGACAACAACAGTCAGGTATGAATTTTAAAGCGTAGTTTTCAAACCTTCCTTAAATACCAAGGATATAGAGGAGAGTGAAGGAGCCCTGGTAGTGCAGTGGTTAAAGTCATCATCTGCTAACCAAAAGGTTGGTGGTTGGAAATCACCAGTGGCTCCGCGGAATAAAGACGTGGTATTCTGCTTGCATAGAGATTTATAGCCTGGGAAACCCTATGGTATCACTATGAGTCGGAATCGACTCAGTGGCAGTGGGTTTGGTTTGGTTTTGGTTTACAGGAGAAGGGGAACAGGGAAATGTTAGCAGATAAGTAGCCATTGCCTTGAAGTCGGTTCCGACTCGTAGCAACCCTGTAGGACAGAGTAGAACTGCCCCATAGGGTTTCCAACACTGTAAGTCTTTATGGAAGCAGACTGCCACATCTTTCTCCCCCTGAGGGGCTGGTGGGTTTGAACTGCTGACCTTTTGATTAGCAAACTGAGCGCTTTAACCACTGTGCCACCAGGGCTCCTAACAGATGGGGAGCTTCCAACTATTGCTTCAATGGAAATTGCTATTCTAGCATTTTTATTAATTTATTTCATTAGATATGAAGGAAAATGTAATAGCTTTTGAGGAATGTCTAAAAGCTGCTTTGCTAGGAACAAATCAAAAATCAAACCTGTTGCTTTTGCTAGGGACATTGAGTTTATGTTAATAGTCGTGGCCTGATTTGGAAAAGGATAGTGAAAACACTTACACAACTTGAAAAGTGTAATCCATGTTACCGGATTGTACATGTAGGAATTGTTGAGATGGTATATGTTTTGTTATGTATATTTTTACCACAATAAAATAAAAAATAGTAATAACCTGCTGCCAATGTGTTGCCTCTGACTCATGGAGTCCTCATGTGTTTCCTAGTGGAATTGCACTCCACAGGATTTTCAATGACTGTAATCTTAGGGAAGTACATCACCAGGCCTTTCTTCTGCAGTGCTCCTGGGCGGTTTTGAACCACCAACTTTTCAGTTAGTAGCTGAGCAAGAAAACACCGTTTCCACCACCCTGAGACCTTCTAGTAGCAAAAGAGATTGGAAAAACCGTGGCACCTCTGATAGATTCAAATAGATCGGATGAAAGATGAAGAACCTGTATGGGGATGGGAAGTGGGGAGGGTGAATTTATTTTGAGACAGCTTGAATCTGAGGTGTTGGTGTAACATCTGTGTGAAGATCTTCTGGAGTCAGAAGGAAATAGACATTTAGAGCCCAGGTAAGAAGTCAGGGCTAGAGTATAGATCTGGGTATCATCTCATGAAGAGAAAGTCATTCAAGAAATTAACAAAAAGGCCAGCAACAAAGATTAAAGGTAGATCAGAGGACAACAAGAGGAAATAAGTGAATTAACTGAAGGTATCCATTAATGTTCACGCTAAAAGCAAATGAAGCATCTAGTGGAGAAGGAAGAAAATCAGGAGCCTACAACATCATGAGACAGGTTATATCAAGAATTGACAGCCATCATTGTCATATATCTTAGAAAGTTGCAGGAAGATGGAGGTGAAAAGTGAGCCCTGTATCTGAGAGGAGGGGCATAATTAATAGTACTTAAGGCAGAAAAATATCTTTTCATCTGTGTGTATGACTGGTCAAAAGCCTGCACAAATGTTCTGTGTCATTATGAGAGCTGGAAAATATGCCTAAATGGGCTCTATTTTGCAAAAGTCCCAGAGCACAACTTGACATTAGTGGGAGCTGATATGCCAGAAAATAAATTACTAATGTAGACTAAAATAAGCCACCGTAAAGTCTCTAAAACTATCTTACCGCATTTAATGATTCTTCTCCAAGAATTGGGGTGATTTTCATGACTTCCTGTGCCAGTAAAATCTGGATCACGTCTTAAGGGAAACCCATCTACTCATTTTAATGTTACCCAGCTCCAGTCCTTTATCAGAACGGGGGGAAAGATGAATTGCTTGGGAGCTGGTAGCTCAAAATGGATAAGGAAGCTAGACATGAAAGAGAGAGGGCCATAAACTTTAAGAGGCAAAAGATACCATCAAACTTCAGTGATATGCTAATTGTTTTTCAGTGTCAAAATCCTGGTCAAATAAAATCTTACTAGGAAGCAAGATAAATGCTTCCGAGAGAAGGAGGGCAGCTTTGGTTGAGGTGGAATTGTGGGAAATCTGCCTGCTAGCACATACCCTCTGGCCTTCATGAAAATGTTCCTTGGATTCCCTGGAGCACAATGAAAACAGTAAAGTGGACCCCTTTATTTTCAAATAAAAATCTGAAGCCCAGACATGTTCAAGAACTTACTCAAGGTGACCCAGCTCAAATAGAATTAGAACCCAATTATCCTTAGTTTTGGATACTGAGCTTAAATAACATCCATGTCAAGGGGCATTCACCTCAGAGTAAGGAACCTAGGCAAAATGACAGTTTTTTCCTGATCTTTAGATGCCTTCAGAAACGCTGTCCAAATCAAATATTTCCTTTTCTAAACCTCACCCTTCCCATTAATTGATTGATTTGGAAATAAATAAGAATTGGTTTTATAGAAATGGAATAGTGGACTAACTTTTTTTTTTTTTTTTGCCATCCATTTCATGCTTTCTTCTGATTTGTTAACAATTATATACCAAAGTCAGTAAAACTTGTTCTCTCACTTAAAGATCCTCTGCCTTAAAATGCATTTAAAGTACCTAAATGGACGAAGAGTGGTGGGAAAATGACATCTTGTCCCCATTTGTACATAAACAAGAAAATCAGATATAACTATAATTTAAGCTTAATAAATCAAAACTCTTTGGGAAAGATTTGATGGTCTGACTCCAACATCTAATTCATTCGGCACTGTCTCCACAGCTGTTAGCAGATTTTGTGGGGGTCTGGGTGGGAGAAAACACTCCAAGACTAATTCTGCGTCTACAGAGTACAAGCATAACTCCTGTTTTGACAGGTAGATTTTATCGTGGTTTATTTTGGTCTACATTAGTATTTCATTTTTTGGCATTAAAGCCTTAACCAACTCCAAACCTTCCCCTCCTTGTCTATGTTCCATGTTTTCTTTAAAAACAGGAAACTGATAGTTTAAAAATTATTTGCTTTGTATGATAATAGCTAAGCAATGTACAGAGTCCCTGGGTGGTGCAAATGGTTAATGCACTTGGCTGCTAAGTGAAAGGCAGGAGGTTCGAGTTCACCCAGAGTCACCTCGGAATAAAGGCCTGGTGATCTAATTCCAAAAATCAACCACTGAAAGCCCTATGGAGCACAGTTCTACTCTGGCACCCATGGGGTTGCCATGAATTGGAATGGACTCAACGGCAACTGGTTTGGGTTTTTAAGTAGTGTCTAGTGACAAGCTTCGTTAGAGTATTACATTGGAGAAAAACTTCAATAGGATGGTTGACTCCAACAAAACAGAATAGAATTGCTAGGTATGTTTCTAGCTCTGTTGTTCTTGTTTTTGACTGGCAACTAAAAAGCCAAAGATGGTTACTCCTCCCACCTCTTCTGTTAAAGTGCCTGGTACATAATATGTATTTTAAAAATACTTATTGCACAGTGGTTAAGAGCTGGGCTGCTAACCCAAAGATTGGCAGTTCGAATCCACCAGCCACTCCTTGGAAACCCTTTGGGGCAGTTCTACTCTGTCCTGCAGGGTTGCTATGAGTCGGAATCGACTCATTGGCAACGGGTTAGGTTTTTGGTTGTTGAAACAGAAACACAGACTTCAATGTAGGTCATATAAAAGTATAATCATTACACCCATTGCCCATTGCCGTCAAGGCAATTCTGACTCATAGCGACCCTATAGGACAGAGTAAAACTGCCCCATAGGGCTTCCAAGGAGTGACTGGTGGATTCAGACAGCTGACCTTTGGGTTAGCAGCCAAGCTCTTAAACACTGTGCCACCAGGGCTCAAATTATTATAGTCTAGGAAATAATACTCAAGTCAGGATCTAGTATTCTACATACTACATATGCTCAGGATTGCCATATGTTGTCACCTAGGGAATATAGGCAGTAGGGACAAACTTCCTTATACAGTCTGTTGCATCTACAAAACATGGAAATAATTTGTAGTCAGGTCAAATGCCTTTGGAGAATGTGATTCATTGCACTCTTCATGACCTATACCAAATTTGAGTTTGGAGATCTTCATCTCAGTATGAAACTAGGTAGATTTATGGGTCTGTCCACACTGCAAAGTCCTTTGACGTCATCTCAGTAGGAACTGTACTTGGTAGATGGTATATTAAGGTAATACCCATGTCTACATTATGCAAAATCAATTAGTCAACTAAGGTAAACATGATTTATTTCCACAAAAAATATAAACATTCAAACCATTTCTTTTACTGGTCATTTTAAGAAAAAAAAAAAAGCTGGCCCAAATGATTTTGTGTACAGAAGCAGACAATGCCTAGATGAGGACAAAGATGAAATGAAGCTATGCTAAAGACTTTCCTTTTTACTTTTTCAGTATCAGAACTTTCTATAGGTTAATACAATAATGTGTGCGTATTATATACATATGCACATATAGTCAATAGATAGATATAGAGAGATAGATATAGAGTTATAAATGTTTAACATATATAAATAAGGGAGAAAAGAACAGAGTAAATACAATCCATAACCTTTGTCCACATGATTAATTATATTTCTGTTAAAGAATAACTCTATAAAATAATATTAACCTAAACATAGTCTGAGCAATCTAAAATACTTCAATCTGAACAAAAGGGGAGAGAAAAATGCAATAGAAAAGGAAAAGTGTTTAAGAAAAATAAAGTCTTTACCACTGATAGTGATAATATATGTCTGATACTATAATGTTATTTTTTACACTGAAGACACTTCCACATTTTAAGTTGGAGGTATGGTGTAATAGAAATAAGATAGCTATTTTATTTGTTGTTGCTGTTGTGTGCTGTCGAGTTGACTCCGACTCATAGTGATCCTATAGGACAGAGTAGAACTGCCTCATATGGTTTCCTAGGCCGAGATTTTTAAGGGAGCAGATTGCCAGGTCTCCTCTCCCATGGAGCCTCTGGGTGGGTTTGAAACTCCAACCTTTCGGTTAGTAGCCGAGTGCTTAATCATTGCACCGTTAGGGCTCCTTCCTATTTGTTTAGGGACATACTTCAGTGGACTTGTTGGTCATGCACAGGTAGCTGCATTCCTTGAACATTACCTGAAAGAAAGAGATTGAGACAGAAAGGAGCTCTTTGAAATAGAATAGCAGAGATCTTTAAGTTTATTGAGGAGAGAAAAAAGGAGCTCTCTGAAAAGACAGAGCAGGCCACAACAACATGATGGTATTTTGGAGATTTTAGGATGATGACCCAAAATGGACTCCCTGCAGCAATGATGGATTAGGAGTTTTAGAGAGAGAGATGTCTGATAGTTGACTTAAGTTGTTTCTCATCCTCTGCAGTATTTTTCCTTCATTATCTTCAAACCAGTGGAAAAAGTCTATAAGACATGGTAGCACTGTGTTTGGGGAATCTTGGAAAAATGAGGAGAAAGAGCTGTAACCATGCTTACAGTGAATTTTTGAAGCAAGGATAAAAGTACACAGGAGGGATAAAAGGACACGTTTGTAATTACTCATTTAGTTGTCTCTTTGTTGGGGGATCTCAGTCTATGCCACCAGGCTGTGAGCAACACTAGATCAGGGACTGTCATGGATCGAATTGTGTCCCCCCAAAATGTCTTTCAACTTGGCTAGGTCATGATTCCCGGTATTGTATGATTCTGTGTTGTAAATGTTATCACTATGATGTAATGAGATGGATTAGTGACAGTTACATAGACGAGGTCTACAAGATTAGATAGTGTCTTAAGCCAGTCTCTTTTGAGATATAAAAGAGAAAAGCGAGCAGAGAGACATGGGGACCTCATCCCACCAAGAAAGCAGTGCCAGGAGCAGAGTGTGTCCTTCGGACCTGAGGTTCCTGTGCTGAGATGCTCCCAGACCAAGGAAAGACTGATGCATCACAAGGACCTTCCTTCAGAGCGGACAGAGACAGAAAGCCTTCCCCTTGAGCCAATGCCTTGAATTTGGACTTGTAGCCTTGTAGACTGTGAGAGAATAAATTTCTCTTTGTTAAAAGCCATCCACTTCTGTTATAGCAGCACTAGATGACTAAGACAGGGACCATCTCTGTGTTATGTACTGATACACCCTAATACCCAGTATCCAGTGCAGTGCCCGGTCCTTACTAAATGCTCAATAAATTTTGTTGAATGAACAAAGGAATAAAAATTGATCTGGGAACGTGAGCTCAAATTGATAAAAGACAGACCACCATAAAGTGCCAACACCCAAAATATCGGAAATATTGCAGAAGGCCCTGGACTTCTTGCCGTTTAAAAAGAATCATGGGATTGGGAAATTTTGGGTTAGTTTTAGGATATTAAAGGCATGGGCAACTCCAGAGTCTAAGAACCTGGAGACATTCAGGGAACAAACATTCCCACAAGATTTAAATAGATTCATCAAAGTCTCAATATACCCAAGGAAAATATCTAGTATTTTTTTGTTTTGTTTGTTTTTAATTTCAATCTACTCTATATTGGCTCTATTTCTTCCATTCCTAAAATACTACTCAGTAAAAAGGTGGTGCCAGAAATGTCTGAGTAAAATTGGAATTTGTATTTGTTAAAGTCATTGGTGATACTTTTTGCAAAGGGTTGGATTCCTAATCTGATAAGTCAATAATTCGTGGTGCTGCCGCACTGATGATTGATGACAGATGAAAAGTAAGCTTGACACCAGGACTCCAAATAGAGTTAAGAATGTGGCTATTTTTATTTTTGAAGTGTCTAATGTTTTGTTACATATATATTTACCATAACAATTAAAAAAAGAACATGGTCATCGTAACATTCACAGACATACACAGCTATGTTACAGAAGAGCTCAAATACAACAAAACGCTTCCATATAAATTGAGCAAAAGATTTAGGTTAAATTATTTTAAAATTATTTTAGTGTAAATCTAGAATTCCCTCTCAGAATCTCTCTGTTGGTAGAGTCTAACTAGAATTCAGGAAGTCTTACCCTGTACCAGTCTACCTCCTTGGAAGTTCAATGATTTCATAAAGAAATGAGGTAACATGTTTACCATTCATTCACTCACTCATTCAACAAATATGGAGTTCCTGCTATAAATAAAGCATTATGCTTGGTTCTGGGAATATAAAAGTGAACAAAACAGGCTAGGGGAGGCAAAATATATAAAGCAAACACATTACTGAAAAAGAAAAGTACAGACCGAAGAGTGCGATTGGAGGAAATAACTAGGACACAGTAACTAAAGAAAGAACTTTTGAAGTTTAGCCAGGGGAGGCCTCTATAAGGAGATTATATTTGAGTGAGACTCAAAGAATAAGGAGGGAAAATCATTCCAGGCAGAAGTAAGAGCAAGGGCTCCAGCCTAGAAGAGGACAGGAGCTTGGAGTGATAGATGCTTAGTGAGAGACAAGGCAAGTGGTAGGGGATGGAGCTGGGGGAACATGCTGTGGCTGATCAGTTGGGGCTATGTTGGCCGTGGCAGTGGCAATGATTTTGTTGAGTACAATGGGAACTCACTGAAGGGTTTTTACATCCTAGTGATGTGATCTTATATCCAATTTTAGAAGAAACCTCTGGCTCCACTGTATAGAATAATGGAAGGAGGAGGAGCAGTATTCGCTTTATAATGTAAAAACATTGTGAAGCTCTGCAAACCAAAGGCATTCTTTCTCCATATTGGACCTCGATAGCAGGAATGAATTACCTGATTTTACGAAAGTACAATGAAATATCAGCCACAGGGAGTGTAAACAACAAGTCTAAGAATTTACTTCATTGAGATACTTAGAAAAACTTGCCTCTCTCAGCGATGGTTCCTCTGATCTCCATTGACAACTGCCTAAAGGCATCGAGATGATATGCCTATTGCAGCCAAGGGTCTAGTGATTTTCCCTTGTATGCCCACATGTTGTAGTACCTTTTAGGCATGCGTGCAGGAAAAGGAAAAATAAACAGAACATGTGGCTTCAGGAATTTGCAGTTAAAATATACATTATATTACATAATTTGAGTGTTCATAATCATTATGATATCAGAAAAATATTACTTTGTTACTCCATGTGCAACTAATAAAGGTTTGCAGTATCATTAAATGTAATTTTGAAGTTCTTGGAATCCAAGTTTTCTCAGTAGAAGTATGTCAGATTTTATAAATGGAAGAAAGAAATTGCAGGATTTGATATGCAGAAACTTGCTTTACAAGCAACTCTGTAGTGATACTCAATATCTTGAGGATATCTGTAATTCTAAATATATATGCTTAACCTATTGTTTGCCTCTTCTTTCTAAATGTTTCACTATGTACAGAGTATCTAAGTAAATCTTCATGAATTCAGACTAACTGAAGTCCTTTCTGAATTAATAGAATGTTAGAATTATAACACCTATTTTTCAGAATGCCATTTTTTCAAAATATTCATTTTAACCATGTGGTAAAGATAATCAGTATTTTTTACTGGAATACGCTATGGAAAAAGAGTAATATTTCAAAGGGGTCTTCTATAGGTCTATAACATTCATTATCTTTTCCTTTTGATATGTTTAATATTTAGGATGGATTTTTAAAAGATTATTGATATCTGATTATTCAAGAAAAATCTACTTCAGTGTACATGGCAAGACATTTTCCCAATTTTTTTTCAGAAATTTCTCCAAAAATTATTGATGTTATATTTCCTTTTTTTTTTAATGCTTTAAACCTCTGGATTATTCTCTGTATGTGTGTGCTCTTATTTCTCACCTTTCTCCTCCCATCCCTCGTCTTTTTTGTGTCCTCTTGACTATTTAGAGATATCCAGAGGAACAAAATTGTTTCTTTAATTAAAAGGGGAAAAACAATTTTTAAAAGCTGCCATTGTGGGAAAATGCTTTCAGAAATGAAGCATCAGGGGCTTTGGCTATGGCCTCTGTGCTGTTTTCCGACTGTTTTGGTATTTTAGTGACTGTAAAGAAATGACCCCTAAAGTTGCCGTGTCAGGCTGGTAATAAAATGACGTCTTGGGAAAACCAAACCCTTTCTTTCCCTGCCCTTTTTTTTCCTCCTGTAATTAGACTTCCCATCATCAGGGACTGTCTTTGTTATTAACAGCATCCCTCTCACCTCTGTTCAGGGACAGCTGTAGCTAAGTGAAGGCATCCCCTTATGTACTGGGCTGAAGATCTGGGCACAAACCACATTCACAACAGCTGCATTTTTCCTTTGTTAACCTCAGTATCTTTGGGGATTCTTGGTTTTATTTGCACGGACCCTGCTTGGCATCCTTCTCCCTTGTGCTTCCACACAATATTCTATTATCTGTTATGAAAAACATAAAAAAGATAGCTGCTGCTCTGGCCTTTCAAGTTCCCAAACTGCTAACACTTCTGTGGAATTGGTCAACAGCCAGGACCATCACTAAGGAGAAACATATGGTCGCCACTTGTGTCTAGTGCTTGTCTCACTGAATCTGGTAGTTTCAATTGAATGCACTGATGCCACTCTTCCAAGTGAATGAACCCCAGGAGGATTGTAGAGAAGGACTAGAGTTGCTTTTTTTCAAGCCAGGGACCCCACATTTCCTCCTCAAACCGTCAGCAGACTCACCTTCTGCCGTGCCTGCCAACACCAGGGCAGATGTAACTAATTAGCACACTCATACATTTGTTTTCTTCAAGGGTCTGTCTGCTCCCTGCACCTTCTGCTGGGTTCTGCTCAGATGCCATCAACTCAGGAAAGTCATATATGCCATTCTTCTCTGACAGATATTTACATACCAATGACTTAAAAATCCATATTTCATAGCCCCAAGTTATTGATAAGTCATCAAGTACTAAGCAGTATCAAAAAACATATTCATCAGTCATTAATTCACTCAATAAAAAATGATTGAGTATCTATCATATGCTGTTTTAGGCAAGAAAAATATAATCCGTGTCTTTATGGATGCTGTAAGTAATGGAGGGACACTGGCAATATACATATGAACATACAATCAAACTTCATATAGGGATAGGTGCAACAGAGGAAACAAATAATACAGTGAACAAAAGAAGGACTGCTTATGCAGGAGATGCCATTTGACAGGGACCTGAATGTAGAAAACAAGCTGACCATGAGACAACTGGAGGAAGGGGGTACGGCAGGGATCAGCGAGCACTGAGGCGCAGAGGCAGAACTGAACTCAACTTGCTCAAGGGACAGAAAGCCAGTGTGGCGGGTATTTATGGAGATATGTTAGAGTGTGTGTGTGTGTGTGTGTGTGTGTGTGTGTGTGTATATGTGTGTGTGTGTGCTCTGTCCAAGTTTATAATCAATATTTTCTCTAAATAGTACAGGGGAAAAATCAGTAAAGATAATCTCTTCAGTGAAATGGGGATAATGTGGGTCTAGAACAGTTCCTGACACGTAGTTGTTATTAACTGCCATAGAGTTGGCCCGAACTCATGGCAACTGCATGCAAAATGGAACAAAATGCTGTCTGGTCCTGTATCATCCCCATTATGGGATGGGTACCCTTTTTGTTGGCTGATTTTTGAAAGCAGATCGTCAAGCCTTTCTTCCTAGTCCAGTTTAGTCTGGAAGCTCTGCTGAAACTTGTTCAACGTCATAGCAGCATGTAAGCCTGCACTGATGAATCGGCAGTGGCTGTACATGAAGGCATTGGCCAGGAATTGAACCCAGCTCTCCAGTTTGGAAGGTGAGAATTCTACCACTGAGCCACCACATAGGAACATTTCACAAGTCCTTGTTGAGATCGACTCTCAAAGTCCAGTTTTTAATTGTTTCAGCCAACATGTATGAGTGTTTAATGGAGGCTGTAAGACTATATATGACATATTAACATATTGCTTAATATCTAAAGCAACACTAAGAAGAATACTTGTTATTACCACTTTAAAAGATGTGGAAACTGGGGATTAATGAGTTTTTAAAAGTTGCTGAGGGTAACAGAGACAGCAAAAATAGATCTAAAATTTAAACCCAAGTCTGACTCTTTATCACCTCTCATTCACTGGGACCACCCTACTTTGAATTATGTTCTGAGTTAGAAGATGAACAAACGAGGGTGACTAACATGGAGTTACTACCCTCAATGCCAGAGGGTCGTGGTGGTTCAGTGGTAGAATTCTAACCTTCCAGGCTCTTCAAGCGCAGCCACCACTTGTCTGTCACTGGAGGCTTGTGTGTTGCTATGATGTTTAACAGGTTTCAGAGGAGCTTCCAGACTAAGACAAACTAGGGAGAAAGGCCTGGTGATCTATTTCTGAAAATCAGCCAATGAAAATCCTACGGATCACTAAAGTCTGCTCCTGTGTACATGGGGTTGCCATGAGTCAGGGCTGACTCAAGCACAGCTAACAACAACAACCCTCAAAGATTAATCCAATTGACAATTCAAGGAGGAAATTAGGATCCCTATTTAACAGATGAAGAAAGTAAAGTTCAGGTAATAAGTGACATGACTAAGTATGCACTAATTATAGGTAGCAGAGCTGAAATCTGAAACCAGTAGTGTCTGCTCCTGACATCTCTTTCCCCATATAAGTCTAATAAACAGTCAAAGTGAAAAGCACTGAGATAGCAAAAGGCCTTTCTCATTGCATCAGATGAGATGTTTCCCAAAAAGATGACTGCATCAGTTAATGTTCTCTGGTTGGAAGCAGGGTGTCCATGAGTAGAGCAAATGGTTAATGTGCTCGGCTGTTAACCAAAAGGTTGGAGGTTCGACTCCACCCAGAGGCACCTCGGAAGAATGACTATTGATCAACTTCTGAAAAATCAGCCATTGAAAACCCTATGGAGCACAGTTCTATTCTGACACTCATGAGGTCTCCATGAGTTGGAATTGACTTGATGACAACTGGTTCAAGTTAGGTTGGAGGTAACAGAAATACTCATTGGATTTAAGTTTAATAGAGGGGAGGGAAGGTTATTGGCAGGTTACTGGGATAGCTCACAAAATTGATGGAATTGGTGAGCCACATAGTTCCAGGAGGACAGAAACAGGGGCAAAGACTTCAGTAATGCATCTGTGGACCGGCTGTCTGTGTGCTGCCTTAAGATAACTCAGCTGATTCTCCTCTCCTTCTATGTGTTTCTGTTTAATGTGAGCTTCCTCAGAAAGAGAATCAGATTGGGCCAGTTTGTATTCGTTTCTCATCCCTGTAATCCGAACGGTAGAGACAGCCACCCAAAGACAGAGGTGTGGTTTTCATAGTAGAGAGGGGGTAAGTAAGCCACTTACTCAAATCTACTCTAAAGCTCACATTTTACAGATAAAGAAACTGAGGTTGTAGGAGGGGAGGTATTTTTGTTTTCCCCCAAAGTCACCTAATCCTTAACCCAGGGAGGTTGTAATTAAGAAAAAATGTCAAGTTTATTGTCAGGACAGTAGGCCTCTGCTTTCTGCTTTAATGGCACCTCTTGTCTCTACTTTTGGGGTCTTTATGCTTCCTTATTAAAACTTGTATATTATAAATGATCGGCCATTTAGAGTTTAGTGCAAATGAAAATATTGCTGGATGTATTTGAAGTATAAGCCTTACTTTAAGATATCTAAGGCCCTAACCCTATAAAAGACGCTTTAGGAACTGCTGAACAGAAAAGAGACAGTTGCTGGTCAAAGGGATTTGCCACAGAATTCTAAAGCTTGGGCATTGCTACAGTGCTCATCTTCGATTGAGCACTTTAGGATAACATTTCAGGCACATTTTACAAAACCCATGCCTGGCCTTCTATATGTGTGCCTGCTTAAGAAAGTGTGCTGGTTTTCTCAATGTTTATTCACATTTCAACTGACAATGATATTGTTTTTTTCCTATTTCTTTAGCTATTGAGTAATGGCAATGGATAGTCTCAAGAAAATTTTGAACCCGTATCCCACGTCATTTATCCGTCGTATAAAAAAGACACACCTCAATTTGCATGTCAGATTATTAGCATTAAGACTGCATCCAGAATACTCTTTTTCACAGCAGAAATTAAAACATGCTGTGACTATAGTAACCTTCCCAGGTAAACTCCAAATTGTTCTTTGCCCCAACTAAACAGTTCAGATTTGAGCTAAGCTTGCTGCAGTTGGAAGTCACCGTTTTTCAGCTTGTTTTACTATTTCCACTAGCTAATAGAAAAATTCAAAACTTAAGTTCAAAGTATTTGGAACAGTCTGCAGAGAGTTCAGAACCTTACAAGATTTGAACCTGAACCTGTTTCTTTAACATCCACAGTGGATGTTGATAGCCCTTTGGGAATTAATCTTACAATCAGACTGCAAGAAAGATTGAGGATAAGAATGATGAAGTTAGGGCAGAGACATGAAGAAGATATTTTCTTCGAGCTTAAAAAGAAAAAAATACGTTCAGAACATCGATCTCAGTAACATAGGCTGACATATGATGTTTTCAGAAATAACTACCAACAGCAGAGAAATAGTTTCTTTAATTGCACAATCAGTTTTGGAGCTATTTGGAGTTGTCTGCATAAACTCTTTTCAAATACAAACACACATACACACCCACACACATTTATTGAGAGCAAATACCCATTGCTATAGTTAATGAAGTGAAATACAGCTGAAGTGAGACTGGGAGAGCAGCAGGGGAGGAATTGTGGAAGCCAAGTAGTTAACTGCTTGATACAAACTGACTTTTTCTGTCTTTTCTAGCCAGACCATATATTGTTGTATACGATGTCGGATAGGGATGTTTTCTGTCCTGAGTGCACTGTTTAGGGTGAAGGGTCAGCAAAATACTACGCGTGGGATTTCTTTTACCTCTTTCAGTTCAGAATCTTCCATCTTCTTCTTCTTGGTGTACTAATACTAATACCTGCAAAATTATTGGAGGTTATGATTACTTTATGTTCGTAAAGACATAGTCCTCACCTAGAATTCTGCACGGTGCTGAGAGATTTCAGGGTAAGACTCATGTCAAAAAATGGGAGAATGTCACAATATAGCCACCACCATGATAAAGGAGCTAAAGGGATTGATTTATGAGGATGGATTAAAACAACTTAACAGAGTGGCCAAATCATGACCCAACTCCATAGGACTGCCATACACTTTGAAGTTAGAAGGGAATTTTGTGAGCAGAAAATTTCAAGGACATAATGGGTCATGGAGAAGGAAAAAAGAAAAGATTTTCCTCTTGCTGGTAGGTTGTGAACAGGGCTAAGACCAGGGCAGGTTAGCAAGTCAAGACTTAAGATTGCTCTCCTCAAAGTGATACAATGGAAGCATCTCCTCGGAAGTGAAAAGAAAGATGTTAAACCTCAATGGACAGATATCCTCTAGAGAATCACAGGAGCAGGGGGTAAATGAGATGACTTAATAGGTCTCTTCCATCGCTAGTGTCTATGATTCTGTCTGTTTTTGAGTCATTGTTTTTGTTTTTTTTAAATTCATTATGGAGACAAGAGGTCTTTAATTTCAGTGCCAACATGTTTCAAAATCCAAAGCATGTCTCTTTGACAGTCTATTTACAGACTCATCAAAATGATTATCTCAACCACTTAGGAAGTACGGTAATTTTTGCATCCTAAGAAAGAACTTCCCATTATTTAAAAAAAAAAAAACAAAAAAACCCTGAGCTATAGCTCGCTTTCCTATTTCAAATGTGAAACCTATTGCTTAATGATGTTAGTTCCATGCAGGTCCTTTCCTCATGAGGAATAAGTATTTTGGCACTTGCAATTCGGCAATACTTCCCCATTCTTTTGTCCTATTTTTGTGATTACTGCTACTGCAATGAATATAGATTTGACAACATCAATATTCAAATTTAATAATTTTTCAAATTAATGCCTACCTCAGCATAATTCTAAGATAACAGAGGAAGAGCAGAATAGGGCAGGAGCTAGAGGTAAGGGATTAGCTTCTGAATCAGTGGTCTTGGAAAATATTTCTCCATTGATTTACCGTGTTGCTTTGAGCACACAACTTAATCTCCTTATGCTTTTGTTTTTCCTGTAAAGAAAAAAGATGCAGCAGCAACAGTAGAAGCCACAGCTGGTACAGGAGACAGGACTTTTCCTTAACATCCTCTGGGATTTACTGAAGATAAATGAGATTTTTGCATTTAGTGCTTTGATCTACTATACTGGTAGGAAAAAAAAAATCATGCCTGTTTAAAAAATTTATGGTTTTCATGATGCCTCAGTGCATACAGCAGGTGCTCAGTAAATGTTAAGTTGAACTGAATTATCAATTTCCCCAGCAATCATGTCAGTTTAGAACAGTCATTAGTTTCTTTATTGTGCTTTAAGTGAAAGTTTACAATTTAAGTTAGTCTCTCATACAAAAATGTATACACATATTGTTATGTGACCCGAGTTGCTCTCCCTACACTGCGACAGCACACTCTTCCTTTCCACCCCTGATTTTCCAAGTCCATTCAACCAGCTCCTGACCCTCCCTGCCTTCTCATCTCACCTCCAGACAGGAGCTGCCCATTTAGTCTCTTGTATCTACTTGAGCTAAGAAGCACACTCTTCACGAGTATCATTTTATGTCCCATAGTCTGGTCTAATCTTTGTCTGAAGAGTTGGCCTCGGGAATTGTTTTAGTTTTGGGCTAACAGATAGTCCAGGGGTCATGTCTTCCAGGGTCCCTCCAGTCTCAGTCAGACCATTAAGTCTGGTCTTTTTACTAGAATTTGAGTTCTGCACCCCACTTTTCTGCAGCTCCATCAGGGACTCTCTGCTGTGTTCCTTGTCAGGGTGGTCATTGGTGGCATCCGGGCACCATCTAGTTCTTCTGGCCTCAGGCTGATGGAGTCTCTGTAAAACACTCATTTTTTATGGTTTATTGATATAGAATGGTGTACTTGGAACATAACAATAATAATTTTTCCTAAGGAAAGCATTAAGTCTGAATGCCAAAATTCTGCATTACTCAGCAAGCAGAAATATAATAAATGCTCATTCATTTTGTATGTGTAAGGTTTTGTGGCAAGTGAGAGAACAATTACAGAGATCTCTGGGCTCCATGCCAACACTAGGCAAAAATGAGGAGAATAGAGGGCAATGACACTTCTAATTCCAAAAGATATCTAGTGCAATTCAAGTTACCCTCTGCTGAAACTGAAGGTTATGCTTTAGCAGAATAAATGCCACCACCTATTGCCTTCTTTGGAGTCCGTGGGTGGTACAAACGATTAACACACTCAGCTGATAACCATAGAGGTTGGAGGTTTGAGTCCACCCTGAAGCTCCTCAGAAAAAAATGCCTGGCAATCTACTTCTGAGAAACAAGCCATTGGAAACCTTACAGAGCACAGCTCTATCCTGACACATATGAGGTCGCCATGAGTCAAGTAGACTCAGAGGCAACAGTTTTTTTTTTTTTTTTTTTTAATTTCTTCTCTAGAAATGGGAACAGAGAAGTCAGAGAATCAAACTGCATGTTGCATATGTGTCATTAATATGGGTTTCCTCAGCAGGACCCTTTTGAAAATCTGACTGAATAAATGCAATCAATAACCAAGGTCAATGATCATCTAAGAAACCAGTTGGTTCATTTTTAAAGAGTGACTCTTAAGTACTGATTAACATGCAAAAAGAATTGGGGAACCCAGACAGATATCCAGCTAATCCCAGTGAAAATGTCTTGTTTTTAGTTTACAGATGATTGAGACACTCTGTTTTTCGAGGGGAGGGATTTTACATGTTTGTGTTGTCTTCATTTTCTACTTTACATTGGATTTCAAATATAACC
>NW_004443972.1:20073013-20089182 GCF_000243295.1 Trichechus manatus latirostris | reverse complement strand
AAGACATCATAATATTGGACAATGTGAGCAAAAAAAAAAAATTTACATTATGAAAAACTCGACAAACAAATCCTGTAAATAATATATGCTGAAGAGCAGTGTGTAGCTCCAGCAGGATATTGCTTAGAGAGATTTTGTTTAAAACATTTATTGGAAGCATATATTACAGTATATCATTTACTGGCTGGAAGCCATGCAATATGTGTCTTTACAAAAAAAATTACCTTGTAATATGAGCCCCTCCAAGGCATAATTATATAATAAAGTTCTTATTGGGAAAACTGGAAGTAGGCCAAGCCTTGTCCAAATATAGTGAATGTCAGAGCCAAATTTATTATCCTTAGCTATTAACAGGAGAAGGCAGGTTTTGTTTACCAAGCCTAATTCTCTCCTAATTACAGCCACTATAAAATAATTACTATCCATGGGATAACAACACAAGACAGAGTGACTAACAGAAGAAACTGCAGGGGTTAGAAAACAGAGTGCAATTCTGTGTCATTTTGAACAGCTTGTGTACTGCCATGAACAAATTAACGGACTTCATTAAGGAATTATGTTTTAAGAGTGGCTTTGCGGTGAAGCACTAAAGCAATTAATGCATCTTATTTGGTCCTAGATCTGAGTTGTAGTGCAGTTTGAGACAGCAACTAATTTTTTTTTTTTTTAATTTTTGATGTATCAGGTTTAATAGGATACAACCACATTACTGGGCAAGATGGTTAATGAGTGTAGAGAAAAGACTCTATTTTGGACAAATGACATCCAGCCCCTGCTAACTTGTTCTGCCTTTATGAGCAGATTTCTTACCGTGGCGATTTTAATAATCTACTAAAGACAAATGCCAGCTTTCATCTAATTCCATTTCACAATGTACCCTTCTGTCCTAAACTCTGTTGGATGATACTTTTGATGAAAGGTATAGTTTTCAGAAAAGCAACAATATTCTGTATATCTATTTGAGCCACAAAACTGGGAACTTGAAATATTATTTCAGTTTTTCGTATTTGCTTTCCACACAAATCAAACTGGAATAATATCCAGTTGAAACATGATGCTTCATTAAACTCTCAATGTTTCCCATTCCCACATTCCCTAACCTCTTCCATCTCATCACAGAGCCCCAGAGGTGTAAAGAAACCTTGCCGTCGATCTCTGTCCCCTTAAAACGCATGCACCAGAATCAACCACTATTCTTACTACTTGTTCACAATGGCAGGGGTGAAAGGGCAAGTTGTGCTTCTTGCTGGTTCTGTGGCTCTTCTCTCTCTTCCCCCCACTACCCCTGTGGGTAAAGGGTCACTTCTCCCTGCAGTAGGAAAAATGCTTCTGTTTTGGTGACTTGGTGAAAATGAACAAACTCAGCACACTTGGGGAGTCTGTTTTAGATACTCCTTTTAATAGGCCTCCAGATGGCCACATAAAAGCAAAAGGATTATTATAGCAACTCCCAGCCGGGCCATTAGAGATGAAGGTGGACCAGAGTTTCCTTTAAAACCATTTTTTTGAGGAATATATGTCCTGATCATAAAAAAAAAAAAAACAACAAAAAACCTCAATATAAAAGTAGGGAAAGAAGTTCTAAATTCCAAAATTCATCTTTGTGTTTTATTTATCTCCACTAATGCCACTTTATGCAAATCAAGTCACTTGATTTAAAGTTAGAGCACCAAAATGTATTTTTAGTTCTTCCCAACAATGCTGTGAAATGCTTCAGCTTTTTTTTTTTTTTTTAATTTTAAAAAAGCTTCCTTTTTCTCCCCTTTTTATTCTCCAGACACCAAGTGTTTCTATAGGGAACTAAAGTTAAGAAAGGAATAGGCAATAAAGAGATTCAGGAAAACATTTCATGTGAAAAAGAAACTGTCCTATCTCAAATATATATGTGTGTATATATATATATTCCAAGTGGCCCTTGAGCTGTGAGGTCAAAGGGGGGCATGAAATGAGGGTCCCAGTGGCGGAATACCCTTATTGTACAGTCAGTTAAAGAAGTACCATTGAATATCTTCCTTCCCTTTCTACTCTCAGAGCCATAGTAGCTCTGAGACTGGAAACAAGACTGGTTGGTTTTAAGTGGTAGAATCATGGATTTCTCTTTCCTATTTCCTCCTTTTCTCTCCTTACAAAAATATTCCAATGAGCATGAATCACTTCGTTTTAAAAAAGTTTTTGAGGTCTGGCATCGACACCCCTCCCTGCCACACATCCATACTTTTTGTTCACCAGGAGGCAGACATATGCTGTTATCTGAAGCCTAAGCAAGTTTTTCTTTAGCCCCATTAGACTTTTACTAGGAATCAATTCCTCCCAGATTCTAGCGTTAGCTTGTTGATTCGTCTTGGTTTAAGTTGTGGGTTTTCATCTTTTTCTGCATCTCCTTGTGAATTTTAGCGAGAAGCTGGGAGAGGCAATATTGAGAATTGCTAGCCATTCCCATTTTGAACTGGAAATTTCCTTTATTATTATCATTGCTATAATCATTACAAAATATTTTAAATACAGAGAATAATAAACACTCATGTCCTAAGATTTAATAAACTTTAATGCATTTATAAAATGTTTTACCATATTTGCTTCACATCTTTCTTCCTAATAAATAAAATGTTACAGAGAGAGTTGAAGATCCCATTTATACCTTCAACTGATCTCATGCACCTCTTTCTCTATCCTTCTCCCCTTCTCCCCAGGGGTAACATAGCCACCGTCTTAAAATTGGTCTGTATCTTTCACATTCATGTGTTTATACATTTATTACATATGAATGTGTCCATAAATAATATGTTACATTGTTCTATGGTTTTAGCTTACATAAATGTCATCATTCAGCAATTTGCTTTTTCACTCTCCATTATGTTTTCAAGATTTATCCAGGTAAATGCATGTAGATCTGCCTCATTTATTTTAATTGGTTTATGGTCTTTCATAGTATGAATAAAACACAATTTATGGATGCATTGTGCAACAGTGAACAAGGCCACCTATATCATGTGACTTAGGGGGTATGGGGAGAAATCTTTACTTTCTGTTTTGTGATGCTTTAATTTCAACACTAAAAAAAATTTTGTTGTTTATGACCACATTTTATAATGTTGTAAAGTATGATGATAACAATACAATTAGTCTTTTTAGTAGTCCCTGGGTGGCACAAATAATTAAGTGCTCAGCTACTAACTAAAAGATTGGCAGTTCAAATCCACCCAGAGGGGCCTCAGAAGAAAGACCTGGCAATCAGCTTCTAAAAAATCAGTCATTGAAAACCCTATGGAGCAGAATTCTGCTCTGACACATGTGGGGTCACCATGAGTTGGAGTCAACTCGACGGCAACTAGTTTGTTTTTTTTAATAGAAGAATCTATCCTTTGGCAGTTGTTATAAGTGTAAATTTTGGAGGAAGCATGATGGTTCTGGCCACCATTGGGGAGGGTAGTCTGGGGAAAGGAAGATTCTGCCTTGTCCCACAAAGGGGGGAGGGGGCCTAGCATTATCAGAAATTGTATCATCTTCATAATGAGAGAAGTTGATCCAGAAATTTTAAGGCTTATAGTCCAGATTCGATTAGTATTATAAAGATGATACATTGACATGGTGAATAGTAAAGGACCTGGCAATGTATCATGTCAGTGATTCACAGATGCTTAAAGACCCCAAATTATGCATTAATGTGATATACCCTAATGGTTCTGCCATTTCAGTGCGTTAACTGATGAGTTATATTATAACTGGTGTGATATGTGGTGTCAATCCAAGCGTTTATAGGCTTCCTTGTGTCTTCATTTCAATTTCTCTACCTATCCAGTTGGAAGACTTTTAAACTCCATTTAAAAAGTAAACACAATTGTGAATTTAAAATGTTACAGTGCTAACAAATGTCTAAGGAAGGCAAAGATTGTCGAACCAAGGTCACGGATATCTATTTTCAAGAGATCAAGTGTGGAATGTTGTGTATGGAGGCATCCTTTAACAGGAAGTAAGGACTGGCAGCATCAATGCCATTATCAGTGACCTCTCTTCTCAGGGATTATAATCTTTCAATACACCTGCTCACTAGGGTCAGCCCTATGCACAGGTAAAGTAAACATTCACCTTTGGAGTGTATTGCAAGGAACATGGGGCAAAGATAGCCTTGCAGAAATCTTTCTCCCACCAACGTGCTACAGAGTGTGAAATACCCATCGGTTGGAATTAATTCCTTTAACTGGAGGCATTTATCTAGAAGAGTCCATATTATGAAATAAATATGATTAATAAAATAACACATTAAGATTTTACTATTCATTAGGTCCTTAATGGAGATTTGTTCATAAGAAATATTAAACAGGAACCTAACAACACCTTTTAAAAATAAAATGAGATACTTGGCTATGACGGGTGAAGGGGAGAAAAGTTCTGTCTGCATTGTAAGAGGCTGTCTGGTAGGATTTTGAAGTACTAAAAGGAGGAGGGGGAGCCAGGAGGAGAACCAAATATTAAATTATTAAATGGTTTGGAGATTGAAGAATCAGGATACTGAGAGTTGGGAAAAGGGCGTTGAAGAGCAACAGTGAGTGTGTGTCTCTGTGTGCGCGAGTGTTGAAGACAATGTGCATGAAAAAATACCTACTCTAGTATTTTGCTCATGGCTAAGGCTTCTGTGCACAACAAAAATCTTGTCTCTCCTTATACACATATTATTTTTTCTTTCTTCTTATTAAAAATTAAAGAAAAAATTTTCCTTAACACTTTAAGATACACTCTAATATGTCATTTTCTTAGCTTTGTACAATTTTTTTTTCTTCCTTGAGTTTTTATCTCTCTTTTTAAAAAATGTTATACTTCACAGCAGCTGAAGGAAATACTCATACAAGTTTAAAATGCTGATACTACAGAATCTCTTTGCTTGAAGAAATTTTGTTTGCACAGATTTTGCTTCAGGTGAACATCAAGCACTTCTGTATTTGAGTAGGAATTAATTCAAAGTATTTGCTTCATAAACAACGCAGTTACCTATTTGTTTGCTTGCACTTGCACTTGGATCTCGGCTTGAACCAGTCGTTTTTATCTAGGTGACATTCAATGTCTCAAGAATTTTGATAAGCAAGGCCGCTTTCTACATGCCTTTGAGATACTGAGCTAAGCCGGAAGGTTAAGACCGGTTTTTCCCTAAGAATAACAGCCAACAATGCATCAATAGTTAACATTGGCTAGATGCTTACCAAATTCCAACCACTGGGAGGCAGTGTTGTGTAGTAATTAAAATCTTGAATTTTGGCATCACGCAGACATGGGTTCGAATTTGATACCAACATGACTAAGGGCAAGTTATTTAACCCCTCTTAGCTTAATTTTTAAGGAGCCCTTGTGGAGCAATGGTTAAGTGCTCGGTTGCTTAACTATTGGAACCCATCAGCAGCTCCCTGAGAGAAAAGACCTGGCGATCAGCTCCCTTAAAAATTATAGCCTTGTAAACCTTCTGAGGCAGTCCTACTGTGTCCTACAGGGTCGCTACAAAACAACAAGCTTAACTTTTTTCTTATCTTATAAAGTGGAATAAGATCCGTTCTTATTTCATACTATTGTGAAGATTCAACGCGTTAATGCATGTTGAGCGCTTAGTGTATGCCTGGTGCTCACAAAACCCAATAAATCTAATTTCTTGGGAAAAGCAAGTGGATCTATATCTTTTCCCCTCCTCACACACTCATCTAACCTCACCCATTCTACTCTTAGAAATGAGAATCATAGAGCAAGATGCAGCAAAATAATTATTTTCATGAGAAGAGCCAAAGTACTCAGCAGTAATGTTTTTCCCAAACATCTTGTCCTGGGTTTCTTTCTTTCACATAATTACAACAGCAGCAGGAAAAGGGGTGTCCTTTCATCTAATGCTGAAGATAGTGACTGAAACACAGATGAGTAAAACTTTAAGGGGAAAAAAAAGTCAAAGACTGTTCTTTTGGGCTTCCTGTGTCTTCCAACCAGATGCCAGAACAAAATCAGAAAATGCTAAGACTCCCCCAGGCTTTTTTCTTGTGTTTCCATACCAACAACCATTATCTAGAGACCCACTGACATTCTAGTATCCTGAGACTACTCAGTAGCTTAAGGATTTCTCTTTTCATGATTTCCTCAGCTATCTAATTGTACTACAATGTTTTCTTCAATGACAACTGCATTAACCACTGAATACTATGGGCATTTATCCTGTTGGTAACAACATGATGCTGTTGGATATAACTAGGCTCACTAAAAACAAACAACCAATAAAAAACAAAAATTTTATACTGCCAGGTTAGTTCCCAATCTTTATATCCTTATCCTTGGATTTATCTTCTCCTATTAAGTTTTATTCAGAGCAACAAATATGTATTTCACTAAAGAATCTTTGATGAAAACATCAATTATGTCTACAGAGTTACACTGAAAGTCTATTGTTGACATTGCATTAACCATCAGAGACCACACAGTAGTTTATAGTTCTTGAGACAGAGAATACGTTCAAAGAAAGCCACTGTCCCCGGCATATGTATAACCTTTATTGTGGAATCAACAATTGATCCTGTATTCAGCTTATTCACTGATCTCAATTTCACTGCTTACATCTTAGCCTTTAACTAGCTATTTTGATGACTTCATTCACAAATTATTTTCAAATTCTCATTAATCATTGACTCCAAAAATAAAGTAGCCTGTAGATTCTTCGGGATTTTTACCTCTTAAGAGAAATTAATGGCAGTCCAAAATTCATGTTTATGGGTAAAGCTCCCTCTCATCCTTTAGAGTTATGGTACCTTTTCGGTTTTTTAATTTATGGTAAGCCTATACATTCATAAAAATATTATTGATTATCAGGTACCATTATCAGGTACCCCAGATCAATTCCACGGTAAATTCATCTTGAAATGTAGGTAAATGTATTGCAAATCTAAAATCATTTCACTTATAGATGAAGGGTTTCTATATTTTCTCTTAACTGTTCTGGACAGAAATTCAGAAGCAGAACTCTGGTCTGTTAAGAGGCACAGCTGTACCCTGCAGGTAGATTGAAAAGGTCCTAGATGAGGTCTTGAATGCGTGTCCTTACATGCTTCATACTGCAACCTAATGTGCAGTTGCAGACCACCCCACCTAAAATAACAAATGAGAAATTCTCAGGGCTGTTGAGCACTTTGCAAATTTTCACAGTGGATCAGCACAAACTTAGTTAGCACAAGTGTTCACATAATTGTGATTCATTGGAAAAATCCTCAGTGCTCAATAGCCCTTGCACTCTTTTCCCTCCTAGGTGGTGGTTGAGTGTGAGTATATTGTGGGGAAATGTGCCATGATGTTGGGCTCCACTGGTGCTTGGCTAAAGGGTGCTGGGCTGATTTAAAAAAAGGAAGTGCTAAGTGTGTCCAATTTTCTTGGTCCACTTGCTTAAGTTTCAGAAACTGGAATGACATGCATTCAATAGCTCAATAGATAGAAACTAACTCCAACATTTTTTAAAAAAAAAAAGAAAAAACTTCTGGTATTGAAGAAGATTAAGACTTTTCTGGGGTTATTTTAAAATAATTAAATCCTGAACAATGTAAAGGTCCCATTCCTCATTTTTTCTTGGATTGTATTTGCCATTTTCTGGGGAAGTATGCTCAGTGACACCTAATTGCCAGCTGTACTCCTTTCTTAAGTTTGTCCACCAATTGGAGTAGGACCCAAAGATCATCATTCTGAACTAGTGAATAAGAAAACTTTGCAATCAGCCCTTGGTATCAGCCTTAGTTTGTTTTTTTTTTTTTTTTATTTGCAGAGTGAAACAAAACTACATGATCTAAATCTCTTAGTAATGATATAAAACTTGTACAGCTATTAATACAACAAATTAAGTGACTTGGATTTAAAAAAAAACTGATCATAATTTGATTAGAAGCCTATAATGTGGTAAGCACTCTGAATTTGAGGGTAAGGAAGGAGACCAACTGTCTATGATCTATATATTGCCTACATATGGCTGGTCTGGACCTAATTTTTTTTTTTTTAATACTGAATTAAAGGGATTGCAAATTTTTGTGCCCCTCCCTATTTAAAATAGAATCAAATTGCATTTCCAATAATCAGCTGGTGTGCCTTCTCTTGATCCCCACATCTCTGACTAAATGAAAATGTATTTGTCTTTAAAATATATCCAGTATATCGTCTTTAAGAGAAATGATCAAATAGATTTTTTTTTTTATGTTTCCTTTAACTTCCACTAATTTCTTTCAAGCACTTGACATATAAGTGTTTGCTGAGTTGGAGGAACCTGTTGACTTTTTACAACTCCTACCTAAGGAAAGAGCAAAAAATGTGCTCCATGCCTCTGTGAACAACTACCTTCTTTGCCATGAGATCAGAAAAACTGGATGGTGCCTGGCTATCATTACTAAACATTTTGATCAAAGAGTCCATAGACGAATCCTGATCAAACGTGGGAAAATGCAGAAAAGAATTTCAAATTCTCATAGACTCCAGACTTTGGAAGGTGGATGAACCCTTGAAACTATTGCCCTGAGAGTATCTGTAAATCTTAAACCAAAAATATCCCCTGAAGTCTTCTTAAAACGAAGCAGTAGTTTAACTTAACTAGTAAAGAATGTCTGCTTGAGCATTATGCATTATTCTTTTAAGAACTATCTGTGTATGCAGGATCAAACTGACAACAGTAACTTGAAAGATTAGGGGACAGTGAATTTATGTTAATGAGGGAAGAACAACACAGAAAAGGAGAGTGTGAATGGTTGCACAACTTGGAGAATGTAATCAATGTTACTAAATTGTATATGTAGGAAAAAAATCCATAATAATGCAAACCTGATTTTATTCAGGGCAATACCTTCGCCAGGATCACAAGTCACTTACTAAAGTATTTTGAATATTTTTAAAAATGTGTTCCATAAATTATTTCAAGTGATCATTTCAAGATATAAACTGAATCATAGATGGAGAATATCTCAGTGGTCCTTCTGCTACCTCAAACCAAGAATCTACCTGTACCATTGCCACACGGAAGCTCTTGGTCAATTCCTTGACCCTACAATACCTCAGACCTTCAGAAAAATGAATGTTTTTCATCTGCTTTCAAATAGAGAAACAAAGCATTAGTACTACTGTGAGAAATCCCAAATCCTTGATCATCCAACTACAGCGACCTCATATTCTCAAATCAAACATTTCAAGCAAACATATTATTACTAGCAGATGCTTTGGCCTCAAGTCTTTATATCATACCCCCATCCTTGTGACGGAGCCTTGGTGGCACGGTGGTTAAGAGCTCAGCTGCTAACCAAAAGATCAGCAGTTCAAATCCACCAGCCACTCTTTGGAAACCCTATGGGGCAGTTCCATCTACTCTGTCCTATAGGGTAGGTATAAGTCGGAATAGACTAGATGGCAATGGGTTGGGTGGGTTATCCTTGTGACCTAGGGTGAACCAAGGTGTTTGTCACTAGGGCTTCATCTGCCTGAATTGGAAACAGGTTTATGTGACCTTAATGTTTCCTTTTCCCTGAACTCTTGCCTGGTTCTAGTAGGTGTGTCTAGGTTAGGAGAACCCTTCCAAGAGAGAGAAAATGACAAATCTAAGATACAGCAATAGTTTCATGAAATTCCGGAAGAATAAAGCAATCCAGACAGAAAAAGACTCCACAAAAGGACACTCACCAAAGAAGCAAAATGTTTAAAATGTGTTCCTGGAAGATGCTGTTGTTTGTTTTTGATCATTATCAAAACTTGATTTTTAGAGAATAAAAGTGAGAGCAAGGGAAGGGACAGGCAGTGAGTCTTCCTAAGCAGAAATGTATGACTAACCATGCTGCTCTTGCTCCTATACGTGTGACAGGGCCAAACTGATGAAAAGCCATTTCCAACTAACAAATGAGTCAGAGAAAACAAATTGGCCCAAAGTTAGTGAATGGCTTATAGAGTCTTAGATGAAAATAATTCTTATTGATAGATGTGCACAGAGAAACTTTAGTATAGAAATTGTGGATACATTACTGTCTCAGTTATCTAGAGCTGCTATAACAGAAATACCAGAAGTGTATGGCTTTAACAAAGAGAAATTTATTGTCTCACAGTCTAGGAGCCTGGAAGTTCTAATTCAGGGTGCCAGCTCCAGGGGAAGGCTTTCTTTTTCTTTTGGCTCTAGGAGAAGGTCCTTGTCATCAATCTTCCCTTGTTTTAGGAGCTTTTCAGCGCAGGGACCCTGGGTGCAAAGGACATGCACTCCAGGCTCTACTTCTTGGTGGTATGAAGTCCCCTGTCACTCTGCTTGCTTCTCTCTTTTATATCTTAAAAGAGATTGACTTAAGACACAACCTAATCTTGTAGATTGAGTCCTTCCTCATTAACATACCTACCTGTAATCCTGCCTCATTAACATCATAGAGATAGGATTTACAACACATAGGAAAATCACATCAGATGACAAAATGGCGAACAATCACACAATACTGGGAATCATGGCATAGCCAAGTTAACACACTTTTTTGGGGAACACAATTCAATCCATAACAGTTAGGTTGCAAACAACTATACAAGCATTTCATTTTCCATAAATGTCTATTAAATTATGTTCTCTAAAATCTGCACTTATCATACTGAAATGATATAGATTCTGCTAAATAATAAACAATGTCTGAAGCCAAATCAAACAATTATTAGTAAATTCCCAAAGTCAGGACTTTGTATTGTCAAGATAAACATTTTTTATTGTAAGAAATTCAGTTTCACCAGATATCCAAGCTTATAAAATACTGTGATCACGGCTGAGAACTGTAACATTAATTACGTTAAAGGAAAAAAAAAAACTCTTCAATCACTGAAGTTTATTATTGGTGTTCCAAAATATAAATTTTTAGACGTGTCTTCAGTAGTATAAGCACACGTCTATTAATTTGTTCAGTTTTGTTTCCAAACTGCAGGCATTAGTCGATATGTTATCTTTAGTAGTGACAGATATATTATTCCATCCTTGCAGCTATGTTCAAGATGTTTTTCAGGTTTGAAAACAAAATGTCTATGGCAGTTTTTTAAGTTTAGCTAGATTTCTTTTATCTCTCTCTCTCTTTCTTTTCCTCTCTCTTCCTCTCTCTCTCTGAACACTATCACAAGTGCTAATTTATGTGGTGATTCTGCTTTTCTAATGCTATTCTATAATTCACAAAATAATTTACACTTCACATTCTTAAAATTCGACTCCAAATCATCACAGCCTTGCTCTGACAGTTCTCTCTGCTTCCGTCTTTATTTAACCATATATTTTAGTTTACAGTGCTTATAGTAGGATGGAGTGAGTTTTGCATGGACCACTAAAGTAACACTTAAGACATCTTTATAGGAAATTAAAGAAAAAATAATATAGATGAATTCTTTTTATTTATTTCCTGACTGAGATGTTTGCTTTGGAAATCACTAAGGATAGTGGATAATGTTAGGAATACTATGCTTTTTTAAGACTATGGAGAGATACAAAAGAGTTTGTATCATTATTTCTTGGCCTATCCTCCTTCAGAGTGTATTAAAAACAAAATAACCTCTCTTGGGTCTCGGAAGTTTTTGTATATCTTTCCTGAAGGCAGTAGCATGGACCAGATGGTCTCTTGAGTTCTCCAAACCAGTGACGGATTTTCAGAGAGCCAACTTGATTCCAATTTTGAGGAAGGTATTCTTGTAAGTTGGCCTCCTTTTAAACCAGATATTATTTAAGCTACATTAGCTTGCTTGTATTATGGAGAGCTGAATTTCTGTGGTACTGGGGAGAAAGAAAGAATCGTCTTCCATCAGATTCAAATGTTTTCCAGATCTACTGGTGGTAATTGACATAATTCATTTTAATGAGTTAGAAGTATTTGAAGAGCTCTCAGTGAAAACATGTGGAGCCACACTATAAATTCCTAGGCTTTTAGAACCCTCTCAGTCTCTAGCGTTTCTACATTTGCTGTATCCAGTAAACTGATAAACAAAAATGATTTATTGTAAAATAGTTATAAGTAAAGAAATGTCCTCTGAGGATACAATAATTGTTTTCATTTTCCTTTCCCCAGTGCCAGTGGTATAATAAAATGCTAATAGATGCAAATTATGCATGATCTTTAATGCATACTAAAGAGAGACCATTTAAAAACCAGGTACCTTTTGTTGGTGAGTAAGCAGTGGAATATTGTTTCTTTCTTAAGATCTTGTACAAACTGGGAAGGTTCTTTGTGGGACAGTTCGTATTTACAGGCCCACATCCAGACTGCTGCAGTTAGACATTCCTGAGGAGGGTTAGAGACAGGGTGGGGGAGGAGAGAGGCAGCAAAAACATCTTTGACTCCAAATGATTCCATAAAGAAATCTTGGAAAGAAAAACAAACATTGCCCCGACAGGACAGCCACTGTGACTTAAAGAAGAGAAAATTGAAATACATGAAAAATCAATGAGGTAATAATTAAATTGTGGGACACCCCATCCAGCAGCTAGAACACTTCATGCATTTGGTAATGGAGACGGGGACCGAAGTCATCAGTAGTTAAAAGGGAGCAAAGAACAACTGTCATCTTGAAGCTAATTTCATGAGAGACACTAAAAAATACATACCTGCTACAGTATAGCAGGATATTTATAGGAGGTTAAAGATACAAATTAAAGTCCAGGAGACTATACATTCCTGATTACCCAGCATTCTTAAATCAGTCCTTCTCAGTCTCACACCTGGGGTCTCAGCTGCAGCGTAGCTGTCAATTACGCTATCCATGGCCCACGATTGATGACAGTCATTCACTGATGAAGCTGTATACATCATTTCTGTCCGAGCTGCACTGGCCAGATGGACCCTGACCATCCATCGCCTGTCAGGGACGCATCTGTTCACACTGCTGCTAGGGGTTCTAACAAGTCATTGGCTTTCCAAAAGGACAGTGTCAGCTGGATAGGGCACAACATAAAAACTGGTGTTATTTTTTTTTTCTTATCAAGAAACATTTTTTTTTCCTGCTTAAAAAAGGGATACATTGCATTAACTTTTAAAAAAAAATAAGAAGAATATCCAAAAGATCAAAGATATTTTATCAAGTTAAGTTTGTAAAAGCATTTCTGATAGCAAGTTGGTTTTCTTTCTTAAGTTTGTCGTTGTTGATGATGATGTTTTAATAAAATTTGACCCATTCAGGAGTATAATATTAAAATATATTTGTGTAGATCTTGGGAGTTTCATTATTAGTATTTGTTTCTGTAATGATAAATCATGATGTTGGTGTATTGTTTTTCTAAATTCACATTAATTTTATTACTTGGTTTACTTGTTTGTACTCAGTTAAATCTTCTCTTTAGATAGAACATATACAAAGAAAGTTTGCCATCACATGTTTATAAATCTGATCAATAGAGAGTTCAAGTTTGGTAAAGATCATTTTCATTTTAATTCTTTGTCATTTGAAAATGTTTTTAAAAAGCAAGTATTACTTTATCAGCAGGATGAAATAGGAACTATGGTTTAATTCAATCTTGTGTGTTAGGCAACATCTAAGCACTTTCCATATATTGCTTCATTTATTCTTCACAACCCTGTGAGTTAGATCTCTTATTATTCCCATTTTACAGATCAATAAACTGAAGCATAAAGAGTTAAAGGACACACATCTAGTGGTAGTGGCAGAGCCTGGATTTGAACCAAGAGTGGGTCTGACACAAAAGCCCACAGGTAAATTTATTTTGTATTTGAGCTTCCAAAAATGAGCTCCAAACATGGATCCAAACAGCCATTAGAACCTAGTAGCCTGGCAGTTTATCTAAATTTTTGCATTTGTTGTGAAACTTAAATTGTTTTGAAATTTCAAAATGTTTAACAAGAGAGATTTTAAATTAAGCAAGAATGAGGACATGAGTCAAAATTGGACAATTAAAAGCTTTCTTTTTAAAAACACCAGGGCCCTGATGGTGCAGTGATAAGTATTTGGCTGCTAACCAAAAGGTCAGCAGTTTGAATCCACCAGCCGCTCCTTGGAAACCCTACGGGGTAGTTCTACTCTGTCCTATAGGGTCGCTACGAGTCAGATGACTGGATAACAATGGCGTTTTTCTTTTAAAAAAGAAAAGAAAAGAGTAGAATTAAAATTTTGAAACCTGCTTTATTATAGGGAGACACATTTAAAAAAAAAAATCTTAATCAATGCCTGCAAAAAAAATTCTTTAATGGATGAAAGTGTATAATCTACTCAAAATGACATCTGAGAAAACAGAGCGCATGGAATGAACAGGCTTCAACAGTTGACGAAAGCAGAGGCGAATGCTAGAATGCATATGAATGAGAACCAGTGTTCTTAGAGATCCTTAAAATGCAATTTGTGTATAACTACGTGCTCAAAAGATGGTCTCCAGTCCTTTATTGCTTGAATTTCCTGATTTAGAAGACGGAGAACTTTTATAATTTTTTTTTTTTTTTTACCAATGGAAATTGTATTTTACATGTTTTGGTGAAACCTTACTGTAAAAGAAAAGAATTTATGTTACTAGGTGGGGAACTGTTAAAGAAGTGGAGACCATTGTCAAGGTCACAGAGAACACATTTCTGTACTGGATTGTTGAAAAATATGAGTGATTATAAACTTCATTTTGGCTGTCTGCTTTGGCAGTAGCAAGAGTTCTACAGGGAAATTTCTCCATAATTCTCCATTTTGGCTTCATAAGGCAAATCACATGGGTTTCTATGCTATGAGGGCCTTAAACTCCAATTAATTTACTTTGCTCTTTTTCGTACAACTTTTCTTCCTGTAGAAATATGGTAAAACATTGGAACAAACATAAACTTCCAGATGTATTTTCTACTGTTTTAAGACATAAGCAAATATATATTTACAAAGAGAATTTCAACAAATACTGGTTGCCAGGCTCGGTTCCTCCTGCATTCAAATGTGAATGATGCGTGACCTAAAGGAATTTATAATCCCTAAGTGGAGAAAGGAATACAAATAACTGCAAACAAGCTAAAATGTCATTAAATCATAAAAACAAGGCATTATAAAAGTTGAGATTGTTTCCACCTGGGATTGTCAAAAAAGCTTTATGGAAAAGGTAATACTTGAAACGAGTCTTGAATAATTGAGACCTCAATGTGTGTTAGAACAAAATGTTGTGTCCAGGCTGAAGGGAACAGCTCTGACAAAAACCTAGAGGTTGAAAAATCAAAGATCATAGAGGCAATAGAGAGTAGGCTAATTCATGTGAATCTGCAGTGTATGTTACGTATAAGAGATGCTTTGTTAATGTTCTGTAAATATGTAAATACATGAATGAATAAGTAAAAACGAGTTAAAACTGTGGAGGGTCTTGTATACAAGTGGGAACTTAAAAGTCCATCGTAATAAAACAAAAAGATCTACTGTGGTAGGCAGAAGAATGTCCCTGCAAAGATGTCCATGACCTAATCCAGGAACCTATGAATATGTTACCTTAAATGGAAAAAGGGACTTTGCAGTTGTGATTAATGGTATGGACCTTGAGAAGGGGAGATTGTCCCAGATTATCCATGTGGGCCCAATCTAATTATATGAACCCTTAAATATGAGAACATTTCTAGTCTGTGGTCAGAGAGAGATGTGACTAGAAGCAAGCTTGAGAGAGATGTAACATTGTTGGCTTAGAAGATAGAGGAAAGGGCCACAAGCCAAGAATGTGGACCCTCTAAAAGTTGGAAAAGTTAAGGAAATAGATTGCCCCCAGAGCCTTCAGAAAGGAGCACAATTCTGCTGACACCTTGATTTTAACCCAGCATGACCTGTGTCAGGCTTGTGACCTACAGAACTGTAAGATAATAAATCTGTGTTGTCTTAAGCCACTATGTTGTGATGATTTGTTAGGGTAGTGATAGAAAATGAACCATCTCTTCTGTGTTGTTTTGGCATACCACAGTTCATGAGTCCGTCAGGATATTTTCAACTACTGTGTTGCCACCTAGGAAGTTAATGTGGAAAATGTATATCTAAAGTTTGGTACCAAGTTCTAGGGGGCGGGGGGAAAAGTTCATTATAAAATGTATATGTGTTTGTGATTAAATTAAGTAAAAAAGTAAAATGATTGTGTGTTAAATTGTGTGTTTTTTTCTCAATAATGAAATTCATACTAGAATATTGATAGTATTCATCAATGGTCAAGATAGAGTTAGTTTGATAGTTTTTACAATTTTGCAATC
>NW_004443972.1:20069629-20070952 GCF_000243295.1 Trichechus manatus latirostris | reverse complement strand
GGAAGGATACAACTCTGACGCACATCTTCTCTGAGATGCAACCATGAATAGTGCCTGCCCTCAAGGGGCTTCAATCTACTAGACATAGATAGAGAATTTTAAGAAATCGCTGCAATAAAGTGTGATAAGGGCCTCAAGGAGGATAACTCCTGAGCACTGTGAAGTAAGAGCCCTTTACTGTACAGTAATCTGTAGAAATGTGGGAAGATTAAGGAGATAAGTATAAAGCACCCGGAACCTAACAGTCCATCGATAAAAGTTTCTTACTAGTCCAGAGAATACTTCTATTAGTTTGCTCTGATTTACTTGCTCTTACTATGTTTCATAAATGGATTTTTAATATTTTTGTGTCCCATATTTTAAAATCTTGGTGAGATGAGACCATAGGTTTCACTTTTCTTATGAAGTCTTCCACTCCAGTGATTAAAGAAACTCAACTCTGGCCTCTCACTTCCTGGTATCAACTCCCACCTCTACCACTCACTGGCCATTTGACGATGGGCAATTTGCTGAACTTCTCTGTGTCTTGTTTCTGTGTACAGTAAACAATAGTAATCATTTTGCCTATCTCACAGGATTGTGGCTTGCTTGAAAGAGATGAGTGTAAAGCACTTAGCACAAAATAAATATTAATTGTTGCTGTTATTATTATTATTATTATTACTTTTGCTCTTCTTACTGTTATTAATATTATTATTATGTACTTCCTTGTCGTCCTCAAAGTATCAAACAATAATTGATGAGTGACCGAAAAGCTACAAATCCTAGAGGCATCCTCTGCTTTTCTTTCCCTGTAGCTATGAGAATAGCAAAATGCCATTCATGGATCATGTTCTGGGGTTAGTGGAAGAGAAAGCACAGGGGTCAACAGAGTCTCCTCCACCTGCTGTACCCAAACAGAAGATAGGCAAGTGGTGTCTTTGATTCAGGAAGATCTCATACTCTGCTATAAGTGCCTTAAAAACTGGTCTCAATCTTATTTATCCTTGTAACCCCAATGCCTAGCATAGTGCCAGGCACCTGGTAAGACCTTGACCAGTGCCACATAATACAGTACATAGTAACCAAAAACCAAACCCACTGTCATTGAGTCGATTCCCACTCACAGCAATGCTATAGGAGAGAGTAGAATTGCCCCACAGGGTTTCCAAGGTTGTAAATCTTTACAGAAGCAGTCTGCCACATCTTTCTCCAGCAGAGTACATAGTAGGTGTTTCATAATATTTGCAGGTGAATGAATAATTGAATTGAAGATGGTTAGTGGCATAGTCATTAAGAGCTATGGCTGCTAACCAAAAGGTCGGCAGTTTGAATCCACCAGGC
>NW_004443972.1:20063238-20065005 GCF_000243295.1 Trichechus manatus latirostris | reverse complement strand
TGAAGGCATTCAAATCTTCATTAAATACCTACGGGAAGTATTAAAACAAGCCATGTGTCTTAGGCTGGGTTCTCTAGACAAGTAAAACCAGTGAAGTATGTGCGTGTATAAGTATGTATATACAGATAGAGATTTATCTCAAGGAAATGGCTCCCACGGTTGTAGAGGCTGGCAAGTTCTAAGTTCGTGGGTCAGACATCAGGCTAGAGGCTTCTCTTGACTCACATAGTTGCAGGGGCTGATGAATCCAAGATCAGCAGGTATGAGGGCAGGCTGCTGGCTCACAAGCTTGGCATATCCCAAGATTGGCAGGTAAGCTGCTAGGTCAAGTCCCCAGAATCAGAGGTCAAATGAGCCAGATGCAGGATCGAGAGCAAGAGCTTTGCTGGAACATTCACCTATATACAGAAGGCAAGCCACACCCCCAAGGAACTCTCTTTCAACTGATTGGCTGCTCATAGCAGATGTCATCATGGAGTTGATTACATCATTACATAACTGTCAAACTGTACCTCATAATTGCCTAACCAAGGAGAATCATGGCCCAGCCAAGTTGACACACAACCTTAACCATCACAGCACTGCATGTCAAGAGGCATCATTATATCATGGTTCAGCCCGTGGCCTCTGGGTCCTGACTACTTGGGTTTAAATCTGAGCTCTGCCACTTAATAGTTGTGGCACATTAGTTTAACTTCTCTGTGGCTCAGTTTCCTCATCTATAAACTGATGAAATTATAATAATAGTTATATACCTCATAAAGTTGCGAAGAATTGCACCAATTCTTTTCCTAAACCAGGAAGTTAACATAGATATGATACTATTTACTAATCTACAACCTCATTAATTGTCATTAATTGTTCCACTTAGGTCCTTTTTTTGGACCAAGATATAATCCAATATCCCACATTGTTTTTACTGGTCATGTATCCTTAATCCCCTCCAGTTTGTCATGAATTTGAAGAGTACTGGTCAGGTATTTTGTTGAATATCACCTTATTTGGGTTTATCAGATGTTTTCTCATGTCAGACTGAAGTTATGCGTTTTTGGTAGGTATACCACAGAAGCGACATTGTGTCCTTCTCAGGGTATCATAGGAGGAGTTACAAGATATCAGTATGAGTTATTGTAGGAGATACTAACTATATGATCACTTGGCTAAGGTGGTATCTGTAATGTTTCTCCAGTGCAAACTTTTTATTTCCATTTTTAATTAATAATTATTTTGTGGGAAGATATTTTAAGACAATGCAAATATCTTTTTCTCATCATATTTTTGCTCACTAATTCAGCATCTATTTATGATTATTGTCTGCAACAATTGTTACTGTGATATTTGCCAAATGATGCATTTCTGGTTAAGAAAAAATACACTGAAGTATTTATGGGTAAAGGTGCATCATATCAGCAACTTATTCTCAAAATATTAAAAATAAATCATATGTATATGTTTAGAGTGACAGAAAAAGAGAAAGAATTATAAAGAAAATGTGGGGCTAACATTTAGGGAATCTGGGTAAATGTCTATGGGAATTCTCTATACTATTCTTGCAATTCTTCTGCAAGTCTGAAACTATGTAAAAACAAAAAGTTTAAAAAAAGCTTAATTTTTATACCAATAATACATCTGATCGAGGCTATTTATGGGTTTAAAAGTAAAAAATACATATTGGCTTCAAAGATGAAGTTTCAGATTATGACTGATGGTTGTAGGTTGTCAGATTCCTTCTAAACTTATCAAACTATTTATTTATGTGTTACACTC
>NW_004443972.1:20059916-20062628 GCF_000243295.1 Trichechus manatus latirostris | reverse complement strand
GTCTTTTAAGTATTGTGGGCCACATTTCCACTGGCACGGCCAACTGATTATATGCTGCCAATTCATTAGTGCCAATCCAGTAGTCAGTTTGCCAATGTGTTGGAAGAGCTCCAGCTACTCTTTGAAATTCGAATGGCCTTACCTGGAAGAGCTCCGGCAGTCAGGATGGAACAAGTCCCTGAGCCGAGCCCAACAGCCTACAAACGTGGGTCATAATGAGTCCTCTGCTGGCTAAGGCAGCACAAGTTGCTAAGGAGGTTTAGCAAACCACTAAGATAAATCCACTAGAAACTGTCTGACAATAAATTAAGGGAAAATTCAATGGCAATACTCCAAAAGCTATAAAAGCATCCCATCAGAAATTAGAAACATTGCATAGGTCCATAAGGAGACTTCTTGGCAGTCTGGTGAAGACACTAGTTTTTTTCTTTTTTCCTTTTTTTTTTTTTTATTTGTTATCAAGATGGCACAGAAGTAGTAAATCAATAAAAAATGCATCCCGTATACACTATATATAGATGTTACATTATTATATGCACACTCAAAATATCTCCTAGTATTCTAACACTATGTATAGCCCAAAGCTAACTAGTACAGAAATAAGTTTGATTTACATTTTGTATCTTCTATTATTGTTAGAATGATTGAAAGGGAGAATTGTAAAACAATTTAACACATGAAAATGAATTTATTTTATGAATAAATAGCTAATCAGTCTTCCAGAACTGAAAGGTAAAAAAAAAAAAGAAACAAACAAACAACAATTTAGCCCTCGAATTGATTTAATTTTCTTTCTTTCTGGGCAAACACGCTATTGATTTTCAATTTAGTATCAATAATGAGAAAACTTATCCTGAACCCTTTATTGCTGCCCTAAAAGGTCTATTTACTCATTTACTTACCTATTTATATCAATTAAGATTGAGCGAATGAAATTTCAGGGTTTATACTGCAAATAGATAGTTACAGAATAATATCTCTCAGAAGTCAAGTAAAGAGAAAAGATTAAAATTACAAAAAATGAATATTTCTGTTCCAAATTTTTACTTTTTTGATAGGCTTTTTCATTTGAGATGTGCTAGTAGTTTCTGACTGATGTTGAGTTGGTCAAACAAGTGCTTGATGTTGAGTCAGTTGAACAAGTGCTAACCTTAGCAGTTATAAGTCCAGGACCTTGGTATTATAAGGAAGTTACAAACGAGATTTAAGACACAATCTTTGTCTTCGAGGAGCTTACCATCTTAAATATATTCTAATTGTTAGTTATTTCATTCTTAATCACAAATTCTGAAATTAATTGAAGAAGTGTATCATACTATGTCCTAAGATCAAAACAGAATTTCGTCATGTATTCTCTAAGTAGCTAGAAGTAACCAACTCAGATTCAAAGAGTTAAAACAAACAAACAAAAAAACTATCTGACAGTTATAATAACCTTTAGAGAAATCAAGAAAAGTTTAGGATAGAGGAAGAAAATGTTTAGACAAGGGAAATAAAAGTTTCCATCTATAAAACGCTCTTTGAGAGTTTATATTCTGTCGTTATTGATGTTATTGGCTTTAGACAATGCTAAGGAGTATATAATGAAGAGAGCTTAAGCTTTGGATGGAGTGAGACTTAGAAAAGGCATAAATTATCTTGCCTGCTTGGAATGAAGCTATTTTAAAGCCAGTTAGATGACCCTTATGATCTTCAGAAGAGAGAACATGACAGTGAGGGGGCTTGCTATTTTCCCTGAAGTGTTTTGGTGGGATACCCTTATGTTTTGGGATGAGGACACAGTACACTATGATTTGGCTGCTTTCAGGAAAATCTGTTTACCAGTTGAAAATTATGTTATGAGATAATAATAGAGTAAAATTGATAATGCCTGCGAAACATATATTGATATTTAATCAGGTTGTTGTTTAAACAGCTGACGCTATGAAATTTTACACAAATATTAGATTTTTCTGGTATCATATTCAAGGTTTCTTCCATATTACTTTTCAGGTAACAGTATCAAAATAGCATGAGGTTTGTCATTTTTCAATGCCCAGCTTGAAAACGTCAGCATTTGTGCGTTGCTTAAATAAATGCATTTGTGTTTTCTTTAAATAACTGCACAGAATCTGGGATTTCATCACATCACAAATGAAGTACTTTCAGACATTCCCTTTGTTCCTTCATCATTACAGAGGATAACCATAAGCAGATCATTACACAACTCTATGATTTTCAAAATAAATAGTTCATAATTTTCATATAATGAAATATATTCCTTGCTTAAATATGTTATTTTAGAATCAAATTCTTCTATAAAAAATAAGTAATTCATAGTATCTTAAAAAGTATTTGCTGCTTACCATTACAAGGAAAATATATAGCAAGAATTCTGCAAAAGAGTGTTGAGTCAGTTAAACAACAAAAAGATCTAACATTTGTGTAGCACGTTGCTGTTGTTGCTGTGGGCCGTCAAGTCAATTCCGACCGAGTAGAACTGCCCCATAAGGCTTCCAAAGAGTGGCTGGTAAATTTGAACCACTGACCTTTTGGTGAGCAGCCTGAGCTCTTAACCACTATACCACCAGGGCTTATTAGCACCTTATTGTATATAAAATATATTCACATATATTTTCTCACTTGATCTGTATACCAATGCTGTGAAATACTTAAGGAATTCTTTTTATTGCCATATATAATGAAAGGAAACAGAAAACTACAAAAAAAATC
>NW_004443972.1:20057929-20058897 GCF_000243295.1 Trichechus manatus latirostris | reverse complement strand
ATTGCATTGGGCAAATCTGCTGCAAATGACCTCTTTAAAGTGTTAAAAAGCAAAGATGTCACTTTGAGGACTAAGGTGCACCTGACCCAAGCCATGATATTTTCAACTGCCTCATATGCGTGTGAAAGCTGGACAATGAATAAGGAAGAGTGAAGAATCATTGGTGCATTTGAATTAAGAGAATATTGAATAGACCGCAGACTAACAGAATGAAAAAAAATCTGTTTTGGAAGAAGTACAGCCAGAATGCTCCTTAGAAGCTAGGATGGCTAGACTCCATCTTACATATTTTGGACATGTTATTAGGAGGAACCACTTCCTTAGAGAAGGACATTATGCTTGGTAAAGTAGAGGGTCAGCTAAAAAGAGGAAGACTTTTGACAAGATGAATTGACACACTGACTACAACAATGGGCTTGAACATAGCAATGATTGTGAGGATGGCACAGGACTAGGCATTGTTTCCTTCTGTTGTACATAGGGTTACTATGAGTCACAACCGACTCAAGGACACCTAATGACAACAATAATATCTAGATTAAAGTTCATACATCATTTAAGAAGTTCTTAGTTTGAAATACAATAACTAACTTGGTCAGGTAAGGTGGAGATAAACACGCTCTAATACATTCTAACTTTAGTCAGTTTAATTCAGAAAAAAAAAAAAAAATCTGAGTGTAGGTTGTTCCAGGCTTGGTTCAGCTGCCATTGTAACCAAGCTGGCTTCTTCTTGTCCTCATACTCATAGCCTCCTAATCACAAAATGGCTGCTGTAGCTGAAGACATCATGTCTTCACATCCATGTTTCAAGCACAAAGAAAAAAGAAGCAATGCCAAAAAACACACTTTTTTTAAAATCATAAAACAAAACATTTCTCCCTGAAAACTTCCACTTCTATCTCAATGAGCAGAAATGAATCCCATAATCACCCTAGCTGACGCTGGAAAGTGAGTATCTGGCTTTTGTC
>NW_004443972.1:20054698-20056191 GCF_000243295.1 Trichechus manatus latirostris | reverse complement strand
TCTTTCTTCTGCTGGCTTCCATTATGGTCCTCCAGAACTTGACTAAATTACTGATCCAACATGGTGACCCACTTCTCACTATCCTCAAAATAAGCTTTCTTCATAAAACTCATGTTGAATCTTCTGTTTTGGAATATCTTCTTTTCTAATCTAAATCTACGTTTCCTTCACATTTTGCCTAACAGTTTCCGAAATATTGAAGTCTGCAATAAATTTTCATTTCACTGAACTATTTTTATCAATACCACTCATGTTGATACTTATCTATTTCCTGAGTATTATCTCCTTATTGAAATAATGCTCTTACTCTTTGAGAGTAACAGCCTATCTTATACTTAATTTATTCTCTGAATTATTCCTAACCTATTGCTGAGCACATCACAAAAATGTTTTTAATTACATTTGTTCTCTAAATAATCATGCTCAATATTTCTGTGAAGCTGTAGAAATTTTTGTTGGAGTCACAGAATATATTTTAAATTCAATGAGTTGAAAAAAATAGAAAAAAATAGTCAATTATGTAAATTAAACTCTCATGTGCCTAAATGAAAAATTTCTGGGAAAGAAAAGTGTGTAATGGCATATCTCAAGGGATGAATACATTCCAGAAACATCAAAGAATAACACTTTAATCTTTAGAGCAATTAATATCCATTTCAAAAATTTAAACCCTCCAAAATTAATATTAGCATCACATTTTACAGGACCTTAATATTTTAACATTTCAACATTTTAATAAGATTTTAATAATATGAAAATAAAGCCATTATAAAAGACAGTTTACATTCTCACTGATTCTACCTGATTTAGAATTTCATATATAGCAAAAATCTAAAGGATAGAAAGGATTAAAGGATACAAAACATTTTAATTAAGAGAAAACTTCCAAGCAAGAAATGATGCCATTCAAATTTGAATTTTAATATCCCTAAATTTATTAATAGATATAAACTTATTTCTGCCAGTTCAATATGTCTTATTAAATTGGTCTTGAAATATAGCTTTTCTTGAAACAATCTACTTTAACAGATTTAAAGATAACAGGCCTTTCCTTGTCTAATGTTTCAACAACTGAAAAAGGCCAGTTCATAATCTCTATGCCGTCGTGATGAAACACAACCTTCGTTGTTTCCAACCTCAGTTCTTGAATTTCCTTCTACTTCCTTTACTGGTTTTGTGCATTGAAAATGTGTAATAAGTAGCTTTCTCTTGACCTAACCCTTACAACTTTTGAATGTAAGTTGTTCTGATTGGTTGTTGAAACAATCCTCTTGAGTTGGGCTATTTCTTGTTTTATACTAAACCGCATTTTTTTTGTTTATGTTAAACATGAAGCTCACTGAAAGCCTTCAGTGGAAATATTTAAAAAGTGAATTTCATTGGCTGTCATCCTACACAACAGTTCCATATCATGTAAAATAATCTCAGCTTTCTATGATCACTAACGCATGGTCCAGCTTTTTTACAAAGCCACCTAGCAATACTGAATGGAG
>NW_004443972.1:20051083-20053545 GCF_000243295.1 Trichechus manatus latirostris | reverse complement strand
AGTAATCTGATGCAGATGGTCTTAAGTACAGACTTGCAAAAACATGCTGGACTCTGTGATTTCTAATATCCTTTCAGGTTCTAAGTGGGGTAGGTATTATCGTCACTTTTTTACAGATCAATAATTCAGGTCTCGGGATTAAGTAACTAGCTTAGGGGTCATATAGGTAGTAACTAGAGAAAAACAATTAAACCTAATGTCTTTATATTCCTAGCTCAGTGTTTTGCTCTTAACCCATTCTGCACATCATGGCAAAGATTGGCCAGTTGTTTACCGGTGCGTTTCCTATTTTCTTCTAAACATATAGACAGACTGTATTTCCTGGCTGGTCTTGCAATTGGTGGTGGCCATATGACTGAATTTTGATGAATAGAATCTAGGCAGAAGTGATGAACTCCAGTTCGTACTTCTCCAAAAGTCCTCCCATGCATAATTCTCCATATTCTTCTCCACCCTTCAGACAAATATCTGAGGGTCCCTAGGTGGTACAAATGGTTTGCACTGGACTACTAACTTAAAGATTGGTGGTACGAACCCACTCAGTGGTACCACGGAAGAAATGTTTGGGGATCTGCTTCCATAAAGATTACAGCCAAGAAAACCCTTTGCAGCAGCTCTAGTCTGTAATGCATGGGGTCACCATGAGTCAGAATAGACTCAACGGCAATGTTGTTGTTGTTTGCTTGTTTGTTGCAAGTACCTAGAGGAGGTAGAGCCACAAAATGGAATAGGCCTGGATGCCTGAGTGACTGTATGGTTCACAGTCCCCACAACTCACGTCTCCCAGCAGACCTGTGTTGGATTGGGCTGTGATCAAGAAATAAACTTGTATTATGGTAAACCACTGCGAATTTAAGGTTGCTATTTTACAGGGAGTCTACCAGATACATAACCTTCCCCACACTACATCCCTGTAGGATAATAAGATTGCAACAGCATAAAAATCTGAGATACTAACCTGTTTTTCTTTTTATGTTTTGTGTGCCTTACCTTTTTTTTCTTTCCTTTCCTTTTCACAAGTAGATAACTCTGTGCGCGTTGCCTCAGGACTAGGGAGGGAGGACGTGAGATGAAGATTAGAGGATGCTGTGGCAGGACTAAAATAAATTGGCCTGTGAATTGTGTGTTCCCATTTAGGAGTTATTCCTTCAGTTTAGGTCCCAGAATGAGGACATATGTAGAGCCCAAACTAAGTGTGATGCAACATACATGTAATGACAATGAGAATAAATGCTTGATATCTAAACCCCACTGAAATTTGGGGGATTCTTATTAACACAGCAAAGCTAACTAGTGCGTATACTAAGGGAGAAAAGGAGACCAAAGCAATCAAGAAAAGCCTATAATACATGGATTACTGTGGTCCTTCCTAAAGATGGGGCAAAAATTCCAGTTCAGTGTCAATATTTCGCATCCAAATCTATCAGTCGCTAGTTTTCCTTCCTGAAATAAGGAGCAACCCCAGTAACAATGTGATTGAGTACATCAGTATGTAGGGGTGGGGGAGAAGGAGCGCAACGACTAACACTATTTTAAAGCTTTCTATGAGGAAGTTTTGATCTCATTATAACGAAAAGTTGGAAGGCATTCTCTTTTTAAATGATTGTAAAGTTCTAAAATGCAAGTTGGGAATTCACATGAATGCCTAGAACTATGAGTCACAGAAAAATCCTGGAAATGCTGTTAAAATAGTTCCACACTCCTCCTCCCAGCCAAGCCTTTCTCAAAGCATTCTGTCTTTGGAATATGAGGTGTGGATGGAGAGAAGGAGGAGATTAAGTTTTTGCTTGGTATTTTTAAATCCCCACGAACAATCCTTACTCTATATACAAGAGGCTTCTTTTAAGATGACTCCTTTCATATTCACTTTAAAAATCAAAATAGTTTTCAGACAATAGATTAAAAATAATTAGTTAAGTATGATAAGAGGGGTGTATACTCATATTTCATGATGACATCGTTTAGTGTTTGGTTTCAGATGTCATTCACTAAATGATACCCTCATGACATGAAAGAGAAATTTTTTTTATTTTCTTCATGTGGATTGTTTGTGGGTTTGTGGTTTAAGAGGGCCAAATGTTGTATCTGGTTTATTAACAGCTTCATTTACGTTTTATACGTTCTGTTGACTTATTGGTACACACAATTTTAAAACATAAGACCTTAACCAGTCTCCTGTTTCTCATCGTTCTGCAGAAAATTTGGATAGAAATATTTAATAACGTATTCAAATGTCTTTTTAGGCAGATGCAAGACACTGAGTTCTTCTTATTAATTTTTCCATACTATCACCTCCAAGTCTGCCAGCCTTAAGCTCTGCATGCATTATCCATGCTCCTGACTACACCCCAGACGTTCTTGATTTCTCGAGAATTTTACTCTGGTGCCTGTTACTCTGAAGTCATCAATTTTTCTCTTTCTACTAGATCTTTTCCATCAGCAAAAAATACAGACCTAAGTTT
>NW_004443972.1:20048787-20050294 GCF_000243295.1 Trichechus manatus latirostris | reverse complement strand
TTATACTAGGTTTAGGGTGGACTCTGAATCTAATGGCTGGTATCCTTATAACAAGAGGAGAAGACAAACAGACACACAGCAGAGAAGACCAGATGAAGGCAGAAATTGGAGCTATGCTGCCACCAACCAAGGAACACCAGGAACCACCAAAAGCTGGAAGAGGTAAGGAAGGATTCTCCCTTACAGCGTTTGGTGGAAGCATGACCCTGATGACATTTTGAGTTCATTCAGTCTTATGGCCTCCAGGACTGTAAGAAAATTTTCTGTTGTTTTACGCCACTAAGTTTGTGGTAATTTGATGTAGCAGCACTAGGAAACTAATACAGGAGTTTATTGCAATAATCTACTTCTCTACTCCTTCACAACTAAACTCCTCAAAATAATTACCAGTGTCTCTACTTCCTTTCTTCCAATCAGTCTTTCATTTCCATATCACCACCAAAATTCTCTTGACCTCCACATTGCCAGATCTAATCGTTGATTCTCCATCTCAATTTTACTTAACATATCATGACTAATTTGAGTTTCCTTATACTTAAACACCTTTGTCACATTCCTCTCAGGACACCATTCTCTCAGCTTTTATCCTACCTCACAGCTCAATCCTTCTCAAATACCTTTGCAGAATCGTTCTTGTCTTCCTTCTTCCTGACCAGGGATCATTTCTTAGACCTCCTCTCTTCTCTGTCAGTCCCTAGTTAATCCTGTCAATTCCATGACCATAAATACCATTTATATGATGACTGTTCCCAAATTATAACTCCAGCTTACACCTCTATCTGGCATTCCAGACTTAACTATTCAGTGGCCCAACTATCAAATTTACTATGTACCTCATTGATATTTCAAAGGTAACATGTCCAAAACCAAACTCTTGATTTTCCCTACCCTCTCATCAGCTCCTCTCCTACTGGTCCCCAAATCAGTCTACAGTTACTCCAGCACTTTACTCCCCTTTTTTCCCAATACCCGCATAAGATTTAATACAAAACTCTGTCAGCTTTACTTTCAAAATATATACCAAACCCATCCTTCTCCAAATCCCCACCATTGCCATCTTAATCCAAGTCTTCTTGATATTTTTCCAGGATTATTTATCAGCTTCCCACTGGCCTCGCTGGTTCTACTCTTAACTTTCTAGAATCTGTTCTTAATATAGTAGCCAGAGTGATGCTTTTCAACATAAATTGAATTATGTCACTTGTTTGTTGAAATTCGCCTACTGCTTTTCATCCCATACAAAATAAAATTTCAAGTGCTTACCAAAGCCTACAAGACCCTATATTTTCTGGCTTTTGGTTACATCTACAAGTTCAACTCTTGCTATCCAGCCCCTGGGCTCTGGGAACATTGGCCCCCTGCTGATGCTCAAACACACCAGGCATCTTTTCTTTCTATCAGAAATGCGCTTCTCCAGGCTGCCCTGAACTTTATTTAGGCCTCTCGTCAAACAGCTCCTTATCAGAAAGGCTTCCTTTAACCCACTTTTCTAAAAATAGTGTCCTTC
>NW_004443972.1:20030675-20033988 GCF_000243295.1 Trichechus manatus latirostris | reverse complement strand
ATTTATTAAAGGTGGGAAAAATTCAAAAATGGGATTAATAAAATTATCTCATGTAATATTCTAGAGATAATCTTCTGGACAATTCTTACATCAGTGAATGGGAACAAATAATCAAAACAGATAAACTTAAAAGTAAGTATATGTAATTCTCCCTCCATTTCTACTTCTTACCCTACATTAATTGACACTTGACTTTTAATTTTTTTTTTTTAATTTTTGAGTGTTTTTGTAATGCTATTTTTTCTACTGAATTTTAATATAGTGAGGTTGTATATATAAATGCAACCAAAGGACTCAAGGCTCTGTGCTACGTGCTTTATGGACATTACTTCATTTAATCCTCCTATAATTATAGGAGTTCCTGGTTGGCACAAGCAGTTAAACACTCAACTACTAACTGAAAGGCTGCGGTTCAAACCCACCCAGAGATGCCTTGGAAGAAAGGCCTGAAGATCTGTGGCCTATGAAAACCCTATGAAACATAGTTCTACTCTGCAGCACATGGGGCCGCCGTAAGTTGGAATCGAATGAATGTCAACTGGTACTGGAATTATAGGATGCCATCTATGAGATTGCTAGCATCATCCTCATTTTAAAGATGAGACAACTGAGACTCAGAAGGTTTAAGTGGCTTGTTCAATATCAAATAGCCAGTGGTTATCAGTTAGCCTGTGGCAATAGAGACAAACTTCGAGAGCACATCTGCCAGACTTCAAAGCTCATGTTCTTCCAAGGGTTTTAAGCTGTCTCTTGCTTATCTTCATAATTTGTAGAATACCAGAGGGATTAAGACTATGGGCTGGGAGGTTAGCCTATCAGGGTGTGAATTCCAACCCAAACACTTGCTGTATACCTTTCAACCAGTTATTTTAACCTTTCTAAGCCTCAGTTTCCTCATCTATAAAATGAAGATAAAAGTACTTATCTCATAGGGCTCCCATGGGAATAAATGAGATAATTTGTATGATAGTGCTTGCCATGTAATAATTATTCAGTGACAGTCGGCTATTATTATTAGTGTGAAGACACTGGCCTATTTTATTTTCTTCAAAATAATAGTTTAAATATACATGACACTTTAGACTTTGCAAGTTATATATATATATATACGTATTCTTAAATATGTGTGTGTATATATATGTATATGTATATATGTGTAGATATTCTTATCTAATGATATCAGTAATTATATTAAGGTAGCTAGGTAGGTCAGGCAATAACTTTAATATAGGTAAACAAACTGTGGTTTAGAGAAGGAAAATTATTTATTTGTAGATTTACAAAAAATAGAGGAATCAGGATGTAGAACTTGGGTCTTCTCAGTGTAGTTTATATTCTACCATATTGCCTTAAATTTGCAGGAAATGAAACGAGGAAATGTGTTCTCTGTGTGGGAAAACTTGTTAACAAAAAGACTGGAAAATAGTAAGGGAAGGGCATATTCTTATCCCTTAAGGCTTGTTCACAGTATGACAGAACATGATCAGTTTGTGATGGTCTAGGTGCTCTGTGTTTATAGGCAGTTGGTTGAACTAGATCATTTCTTTCATTCTTTTCTAATTTCAAAAGGTTATGAAACTATGAGACCACATTTTAAAAAATAACTGTATATGTTCTTTTAAACTCCTGCTGTTGTGAACTTTGAAGTCAAACCAGGGAAATCTTAACTTTAAGGCAGATGCACTATCAGGAATGGCTAAAGGAGCAACCCATCTTCAACCTATATGTTGGCCCGTCTTCACACCTGCAAATTGCATCCCTGATAAGAGAGCTAGCATGTAGTGGAGGCTCCATGTTAGGCCAATGAACATGGGAATGAAAGCTGCATCATGATTACCCAGGAAAAGCCCCTGACCAATAGCAAAGACTGCTAGAAAGGCAAATAAATAACAACATCTAGGAGCAAAGGGAAAGACACTTTTAATAACTTCAGGGCTTCTGGATATTGAGGTCATGGGCAGCACTTGCAAGTTCAAGGTTCTGTGGAAGTTTCCAACAGCATAAGTGAGGCTACCTAGACTGATGATTAGTACCGCAGATTAACTTCAGTTTTTGTTGGCAATTTTGCCTTGGTTTTTATGTTTTGTTGTTTTTCTCTGGCACCTACGCGCGTGTTTGTTGTCAGACAAAATCTATTTTGTGGAAGTTTAGCATTTGTTTGCATCTAGTCATGAATCATATACACATTAAGTGCTTCAAGAAGTTTTGTTCCAGAGATCAATAGTGACCCTTGTGTATTGCTCAGCAGTTTCAGTCTGAGGGGCGGAGGGTGTGGCACTATTTACCTTGTACCTGATGGATTTCAGATACCAGTAGGTGTACGGTGGTTCCAAAGCATATTTTCTATAACCCTTGTGAGCCCCAAAATAAAATAGGATGCTAATTTTAAATGATACAGAACAAAATTTTCCTGTTAGTGGGAAAACGGATTGATATCTTAAAATACTACAATGTATAAAATTTGGAAGAATTTTACAACTTTTTTGATTTGTGGGAGGGGGTCATTTTTTTTATTGTAAAGACATTTGGTAAATGATTGTGCCTTGATTAATCTATGTTGATTCTGACAGTTTTATTAAGTATAGAAGTGTATTTACATCTGTTAATACTAGAGAAAAGAGTGATCTGTTATCCGCTTGTCTACTGTCTTACGTTTGCCTGCAAGATTGAAGCTTTCCCTGGCATCAGTCTTTCAATAGATTGAAGTTAATATACCTAATTCCAACTCCAACTCAGAGGTTTGCTGTTATCTGATGGTATGTTAATAGTGCTACACAAGAGTTGTATGCCTGTTCCCTTAGCCTAGAGAGTTCATTAGGCTTTCTATGAGGTGAAAAAGAAGAGCCAGAAGCCAGTGCAAGTTATTCATTGTCTTGTGACTAAATTCTAATCACTTCAGTCCATATGCCTGACAGAGAAATGCTCTCCGCTGTGACTGAGGGTAGTGATTTCTCACCCCCTTTTGGGGCACACTGGAGGCACACAGTCAGAGACTTTGGCTTTCAAAAAACCCCTTCATCTGCCTTAATCATCCGATCGATAGTCAGCATCAGGACCAGGGATCTTCAACAAAGCCTTCTCCAATGTCTTTATTTTCTTTCTTCTATTGGGCTACTGATCTGCTGAGTCAAGGCGATCTTAATAGATCAGAAAGTGAACAGTAAGCAACAACAGTAGCATGCTTTAGTGACGGTTGTTGGATCTAGAAGTTCCCATTACAAAAAAAAAAAAAAAATGTAACTGTCTCCTTCCACCTCTCCACCCACATCCTTCATGGGCCATTGGCTGGCAAACTATCCCCGGCATACACTGC
>NW_004443972.1:20018175-20028175 GCF_000243295.1 Trichechus manatus latirostris | reverse complement strand
CATAAAACAAGAAAAACAGTAAGAATTAAGAAAAAATTATCTACAAATCTTTAGCTAAAAGACAATTCTTTTCTTTCTTTTTTTTTTGTTGTTGTTGCTATTGTTTAATAAATATCCTTGGGCATTTGTTTCTTATAATTAAACAGCAAATGCTGTATTTTACATGGAGATACGCTGATATCTTGTGAAGAGAACAGATTAATGTAATGTTTTGCTACCTTTGACCTTGTTTCCTTGAGTCTCTTGATTCTATGTCACCAAACATAGCAGTGTAATAGAGTCGAGGTCCAGCTAATAGTGTGTGCTATTCTGACTGTCATGCTCCATCATTGTAACTTACTGCATGAGGTCCCCAAAGTAGTCTCGTGTGCACATGTACACATGTCCACACATGAGCGAGCTTACCTGCCCCCCCTACCCAATTCTCATTGACAGAATCAAAAAGTAATCAGAGAAGGCTTTTAAATACAAAGTCTTCATTCAAGTCATAATAAAATAAATCAGCTCAGTCAAGAGCTGAACTCTAAAATGTTATGATTCAGTGTGTATTTAAATCTACCTCCTTTATGAAGTTTATCAGAAAGCGATAGTCACAAAGCATCTAAACCCTTTCATATTTTGCATTCTGCCATTTTGACAAAGTGTTATCAATTTACATTTCAATGCTCTTTTCAACTTATAAACATTAAAATCAATAAAGAGAAAGTACTCTATGATGCTTGTTTCTTTTTCTTTTAATTTTATTGTGGTAAAATACATGTAACAAAAGACTTACCATTTTAACCATATTTTAAGAGTACAATTCAGCGACATTAATTGCATTCACAATGTTTTTCAACCATCCCCACCCTCCACTTCCAAAACTTTTTCATCACCCAAACAGAAATTTAATACCTCTTAATTAATAACTCTTCATTCTTCCCTCCTATCAGTCCCTGGTAACCACCAATAAACTTCTGCCTCTATGCGTTTGCCTATTCTAGATATTCTAGATACTTCATGTAAGTGGGCTCACACAATATTTGTCCTTTTGTGACAGACTTATTTCACTTAGCATAATGTTTTCAAGGTTCATTCATCTCTTAGCATGTATCAGAACTTCATTTCTCTTTATGGCTGAATAATACTCCATTGTATGCATGATGTTTGTGTTTCTTGAAATTGTTTCCCCTTAGATGACCAGTAAGAAGCCCTGATGGCAATGGTTAAGAGTTAGGTGGCTAATCCAAAGGTTGCAGGTTTGAACCCCCTAGCTGTTCTGAGGGATAAAGGTGTGGTAGTCTGCTTCCATAAAGATTTATAGCCTCAGAAAACCTACGAAGCTGTTCTGCTCTGTCCCATAGGGTCTCTATGAGTCGGAATCGACTGCAGTGGGCTTTTGTTTCTAGTTTTTTAGATGACTGGTTAAAAAAAAAAAACTTAGAAATATATTTACAAGCTAAATATATTAAATAAATTACCTCTTACTATTTCCCTGTTCCCATACAAGAGCATATATGTTATACACACTCAGATATATACACATATATATGTATGCCTATACACACACACATAGATTAGATAGGTAGGTAGGTAGGTAGATACAGATAGATAGATAGGTAGGTAGATAGATAGACCCTTATTCTTTTTCCAACTAATGGGAAAAATGTATGCATTTCAAGCAGCTGAGCAATACCCCAATGCTATTACCCAATTCTTCAAACTTCAAGAAGGAATTAAGATTTCTTAGGGATGCTGCAATTTTCTAGCAAGTCATAAAAACATAAATGAAGAAACAGCTGTAACTCTTTCTAAGTGCAAGGAATACCCAAGAAATACACTTGCTCTTAAGCTGCCTATCCCAAATCCATTATGGGATTCTAAGCTCTCATCCTCTTCTCCTACCCCTGTCCACTCATCCCCTCCTCCCACTTCCTCCCTGTCTCCTCCCTTCCCCTTCCCCTTTCCCTTCTCTTTCCACCTCTCCATCCTCCTGCCTCACTTTAGATGCCCAATTTTAGGTCCCTAATCCATTAGAACTGGATAAGCAATTTCCACTATCTGGCCATACATTGTCTTCTCCTAAATTCTCTTGACTATAACTCTTGAACTAGGTCATTCCAATTCCAAATGTTATTCTAGATGATTGAGTCTGATGGGTCCAACATTATTTTTTAACTTAAGGATGAAAAAAATTATAACAAGGTAAACGTTGGCTGTAATGATTGAATGTATTTTAAAAGCATCACAAATGTTTCATTTTTATAAAGAAAAATTAGAAGAGTTGCAATCTTTGTTATTTCACATATATAACTAAGTGTGTACACAGACATTACCTGGAAATAACAACAGCCATTTGGGAAATGTTTTTGTGTATACCTGTATAGAGATAGAAGTAATTTATGGCCAATAGGTTTTTTCCTATCCTACATTTCAGAATTTAAATTACATTCCATAAAATTTGGACAATGTGTTCTAGTTTACAGCATGCATGTTGCACTGGAAATTTTTGAAGTCAAAAGCATGATGCTTATTTGCATAATTGATTGTTAGATACTGTAAAATTTTTTTTAAATCTAGAAATAAAAATATCCTATTAGTGGATATCATAGTAAAACTAAGTAAATGTTCTTCCCAATATGGCCTACAGAGATACATATAATGTCATCTGAAAGATCAATACACATGTAAACAGGATACCAGATTCCAAGTGCAATTAGGACATCAGACTGGAAATTCCTTATTCTACAATTACAGCAAAGGCTTAAAAGAAAAAACAGCAGCACATTTCCAATTAAATCTAAGTACAAGTTGTTAGGTCTTACCACATCCCATTTCTAAAACAGTAGCTTTTGTTGGCACACTTTAGGAAGTAAATATTTACCCAGAGAAATGTAATTTTCTTTTCATTTGTTTAGAAACTGCACGAGCTGGTCGCTGCTTTCCAATTTTCTTTTTACTGGTTAAGGTAGTAGAGAGATTTCTCATTTTCTTAATTTTGATATCAGAATTGCATAGCTAAGTTTGTGTATATTTGAGAAGAACGGACCGCATTTTCTAACGTTAATTAACAACTTTCTTTCATACTTCCACGGTGCTTTCTTAATTAAAAAATAAACCTTGATATAACACTGATACTTATTTCCGAAGTTATTTTGAATAGCATCTGCTGATGAGAAGTACACACAAAACTTCCATGCCGGTCAATGCAATTACTAATAATTTCGTCATGATTGCTATGACCACAATTTACTTATTCTTAATTTATTTTTATAATGAACTGCTTCAGTAAAATGACAAATGATTCCATTAGTTAAGAAACTAAAATGTCAGTTTACATGTGGTCTTTGGTGACTAATTTGCTGAGCTGAGGTTTTTGTTTTCGTTATGATAATAATATTTGGCTATGCTCTGTGAGCAAAATTTATGAGGTCTTAAATATTAATCTTTCGATTTACTGAAACAAGGTAATTTTCAGCTTTAAAATGTTAGCTGTTTCCTTTTCAGGGTCTTGAGTATGTTAAGTTTTAGGCACAAACTTCTGAAATATTGTCATCCAAAAAATAATGCTCACTTTATTTACTGGGATCAAAACAATTCTTTTTCACTAATGAGTGCAAATATCAGCTCATTTCTAACACAGTTTCTAGTGGCAAACATTACTCAGTTGTCAGTAAAAGAAAAGGGATTACGTCAGCATTCAGGGAGTTAAAGTTCTATTCCTTCTTACTGTATAGTCTATATTCAATCGGTCTGGAGCTAATGGAAGCCCTCCAGTGCTGAGAAATAAACAAACACAGGTGGGCAAGTAGTCCAAAATCAAATCTAGTATATAAGGTGGACAATACATAGTTAGTTCCATTACCGAAGCATCCCTTGGGAGATGGAGCAGCTTCGAAGCCCTTCTGATTACACACCAGCACCATCTGTAGCCAGCCTGAACCTTATCTGGGAATGTATAAAGTACACGAAAAAAATAGACTAGAATCAGGAACCAGAGAATCCTATTTCAAGTTTAAATTTTGCTTGTGAAAGATTATTTGGTTTTAGACTCAGCAAACAGTGGGCCTCATCACTCACAATGAGGGATGCATGTAGCAAGGATTACTTCACATCAGGGAGATTGAAGGTAATTGCTACTTTCCACAGGGTATATCTAGCCCTAGTATAGCTCAAGAGAGTTACAGCATGGTCCCATTAGCCGCAGCACTTTTATCCCACTTCTAATGGCAAGCACCCTTTCCTTGTGGTATTTGTGTCAGTGTTGATGTTGGTGGTGGTGTTCATTGTTTACTTTTAAATTATAAATGGAAAAGAAGACTATGACATTGGCATGCTTAATATCCGTGGATATTTTATGTGCGGAGCACTGGTGGCACAGTGTTTAAGAGCTCAGGCTGCTAACCGAAAGGTAGGTAGTTTGAATGCACCAGCTGCTCCTTGGAAACCCTATGGAGTAGTTCTGTTCTGTCCTATATAGGGTTGCTATGATTTGGAATTGACTCGACAGCGACAGGTTTTTGGTATCTTATGTGTATATGTTTTTGAATTTCAAGAAAGACTCTGGTGTAAAAGTAGAGCAATATGGAGTTAGTAAGCCACAGGTTATTATTAACAGGATTTAATGATGTTGGTTGCTTCTGTTTGAGGGCTAAAAAATAGAGGGACATTATTATCAATCCTGAAATACGTTGCAAGATTGCCAGCAGAACTTAGATATTTTCTTCCTAGATATGCCACCTTCCAATGGACAGAAGTTGCTTTATCAATGTTATCTATTGCCATTTTCATTCTCCTTGTACCTCCATGCCCCTAATCAACCCCCACCTTCATTCAGCCTCAAAATTGTCTCTGGAAATTAAATTCTTTTCCTCTTTTTGAACCATTCTCATACATTTATGCAGAAGTGCAAATGATTGTTTTTGTCTTCGGAATGCCATTAGGTCTTAGAGAGAGAGAGATGTGATCTACATTGTGTGTGTGTATGTGTGTAGAACTGTCCCACAGGGTTTCCAAGGAGCAGCTGGTGGATTTGAACTGCTGACCTTTTGGTTAGCAGCTGAGCTCTTAACCACTGGACCACAAGAGCTCCATATATACATATATAGACAGTGAAACCTGTGAAAGCTGGAACTTGATGGGACTGCCTTGTTTTTCTAGGTCTCTCAAGTTTTCTACCTTTGACAGGTTGCCTGCTTACCACTTTTCTATCACTCACTGTTAGCAAAAAATATTTGAATTTTCCTTCTCTGACAGGTTTCCACTTTACATAGTTTCTGGCTTTTGTGAGTTTTACTATATATATGTGTGTATATATATCTATACACATATAGATATATATATTACATATTTATTCAAAAGGATCAATGAAGACATCCTGAACACAGTGGAGGCCTGTCTTAATTCCAGCTCTCCGCCCAAGCAGAGCTGCACTCTATGGAATCTAAGCCCTGAATATAAGTAACCAGCCCTCAACCTAGAATCCCCAGAATCCTCAACCTGTATTTCCCCTCTGTGTATCTCCCCTCCTCCCCTCCTAGCCATACATATCTCATGGGAATCATTCACTGCAAGTAAGACACTACTGTGGCATTTACCTGCACCTGGAAGTGTTTCCGGTCTTCCCAAACTTCAGATTCTTTCAACCACTCCATGTTGAAAGCCGTTGATTGTGTTTCCTTGTGGGTGATAGAATCTCAACCATGGCCTTGCAGTGTATCTGGATGGCATCCTCACTCTGGAGTGATGTACTGAATATGACACTATCATTCAACTATTTAGGTATTTCTTTTCACACCCACTCTCACAGTCTGACATATGTCATTTTGCTCTAGGTAAAAATTTTAAGTGATCAAATTTGTTGTTGCTGATGATGGTCTATCTACTCCATCTTGTGAGATGGACTGAGATGCCCCTCTGGGGCTTACCCTAGCTCATTACAGTTTGACTTCTCATATTCTTGGCCTTGGCTGAAAAAAGTTGACAACCCACTAGAACATTCTTAATGAGTTCTGTTCACTTCTATCCCTGGCCTCAAGTCTTGTTTAACGAATCTGCTTCACCCTAGATTTGGCTACTGACTTTTTTTGTTGTTATTTAGAACCTGGAATAAAATCTTCTATAATTTTCTGGTTGTGACCTTGTGTAAATTATTCATCTCTCTCAACCTCTGTTTTCTCAATTAAAAATGGGGATAATAATAGCACTTGCATCATAAGATTATTATGAGTATTGAATAAGCTAATTCATGTTAAGATCTTTGTCAAGTTAGCGCTCAAAAAATGTTAACTCATTATTATCACTTAATAATAATAATCTAAACCTGCAATCCAATTTGCCCCTTGTTTATAATTTTGGTCAGTACTTTCTGATCCTGTAACATACTCGCCCAGTTCCGACAACTCCCATCGTAAGACCCAAAACAATGTACCTGAATATTTTCCTCTCATACAGAGAAAACAGCTCCTTTTACTGAGTATTTCCTATATGCCAAACTCTGAACTAAGTACACTATACGCAAACCACATTTAATCCTTACAGTAAATATACAAAGTATGAATTGCTATAATTACTATTTTACAAAGAGGAAACTGAGGCTCAGCGAAGTTAAGTAATATTCCCAAGTTCATATAGCAAGTGAGAGGCAATGTTTGCACTTGAACTCACCTTTGTCCATGGCAGAGACTTCCATAAGGATACCAACACATTTCCTCTTCCTGCTGGACATACAGACTGTATTTGCCAGCCTACCTTGCAGTTAGGTATCTCCATATAACTGAGATATAGTGAGTAAAAGTGATATGCACTATTTCCAGGCCTGACACCTTAAAACCTCCCATTCAAAATCCTCTAGGCTTTTTCTTTGCCTTCTTCTAGTTGGATATCGATACCTCATGGTACAAATGGCGAAGCCTGCTTTAGCCTGGATCCCTGAATAACTGTGTGGAGTGGAGCACTTTTCCTACTTACCCATTTGCTAATTGACCTGGAACTAACTTTGTCTTGTGTTTGAGACATTATATGCTTTGCAGTCTTTTTTTTTTTTTCCTATTCTAATGTTACTATAACTAACAGAGTCCAATTCCAAAGTATTCTCTCTATCCCTACTATTATATTATACTGGCATAAGAATTAGTCAAAATTCAGAGAGTCACAGAGGAATTGTTAAAATTGTTCACAAGCATATCGCCTCAACTTTGGAATAAAAGTAGCCAGGCTTTTAATTAATTATTTCAAAGTATTGTAAAATGAAGTCCTTAAATTCAATAATTGTACATTTCAAAGTTTATTATCTTTAATGTTTTCCAACTATACAAAATGATATAAAAAATGAAATAGGGTGGCTTTATTCATGGGATTGAATTCCTTAAAAATCGCCTTTTAAAAGGCTGTTATAAATTAGGCATTTTATCCATGATTTTGTGCCTCTGTATGTAATTCAAAGATTTCTGAACTGAATTAAATGTTGATATTACACACAAGGAATCAATTACACTAAACAAAAAATAAAATAGTGTTCCACCTAAATCTCTGCATGTTGGGGACAATCAAGTATGAAAATTTCATAATATTGCCTTCTGCTTAAAATGTTGATTAGCAACAACAATCATTACAAACAATGGATGTTTTTATTTCAGTTTTTTCAGAATTTTTAAAAATATATGTTTCGATACACAAACGTCCAAATTCATGGTTTGTCACCATGGAGGGGAGGCAGCTATGACTATTGTATATAGTCAAGATAAAGAGTTTTAAAATCAAGTAGATCTTTCTTCATGTCTCATGAAACACATTTAAAAGATATGTAATTTTGAGAATTTACTTAAAATCTCTTGGCTTCATTTTTCTCTTTTGTAAAAGAGGAACAATAATTACACCTTCCTCATAGATTGGATACGAGGCAGGAAAAGGAGTCAGCATATCAACTGACATATAATATGTGCTCAGTAAATACTAGCTGTTTTAATACTATAATTCTTATTAGCCCTGAAATTATTCAGAAATATTTACTTTAAAATAACCTTTACATTATAAAAGCTGTGCAATATTAGACATTTAATACTGAAAAGGTGTAAATGACCATATTAGTATCTGCTATGTCTTACTAGTTAAGATATATTGGGAATGAAAATTGTATGTTTCATAGATATTTCCAAGAGATTTGGAGTTTTTATTTCATGTTCCAGGAAGCAGAGATTTAATGGCTAATATTTAAATGACAAGAAAGAAATTTTTCATTTGGGGTCAAAAGCTTTCTTCTTTTTTTGATGCAATGATGTCAAAAGATTGCAGAACCTCATTCCTCCAGCTTGATCTGATCCCAAATAATGATGAAATAGACTATTCATCAGTTCTTTCTTCTCCCGAGAGAAGACAATGTTTTAGGAAATGAGTCTCTACCTTTTATTTGGAGATTTAAGTTTTTTTTTTTTTAAGACCTGGAAAATCTCTGTTCTTTTTTTAGTCCATCTACTTGTCTTGCTTTTAGAAGTATTATGTGCTTAGTTGGAAACCTGGTGGCACGGTGGCTAACTCCTCAGCTGCTAACCAAAAAGTTCGGCAGTTCAAATCCACTAGCTGATCCTTGGAAACACTATGGGGCAGTTCTAAACTCTGTCCTATAGGATTGCTATGAGTCAGAATTGCCTAGACAGCAACCAGTTTCTTTTTTGTTGTTATTGTTGTGTTTTTTTATGGCTTAGTTAGGGGACAGTGATTGTTCAGGGCTAAAATTCTCACTGTCCATGCAGAAGACTCAGATGTGATTCCCAGCCAGTGCACCTCATGTGCAGCCACCATCTGTCAGTGAAGGGTCATGCATTGCTATGATGCTGAACATTTTTCAGTGGAGCTTTCCAGACTAAGACAGACTAAGAAGAAAGGCCTGGCAATCTACTTCCAAACATCAGCCAGTGTAAACCCTGTGGATCACAACAATCCGACCCATAATCGATCATGGGGATGGCACATGACTGGGCAGCATTTTGTTCCCTTGTGCATGGGGTCACTGTGAGTCAGGGGCGACTTGACCAGCAACTAACAACAACACCGTCTTCTTAGTTGCTCCACTTTCTGTGCTAACTCATGACATCGCTTAGATCCCACCTACTTCCTACTTAAATTTATAGAGAAAGAAGAGTAAGTAGGACACCAACTGTGGGAGCCATTCTGACCAAAGACCCTCTCTTGCTATTTCACTCCACTATCACAAGAAGAAGTTCTTTAAAGAAAAATAGTTTCATATGATTCAGCAGAATTTATCATGGTGGGAGGTGGAGCCAACATGGCGCTATAGACAGAAGCACCATGCCGTGCCTCCATAGCAAAGACCTGAAAAACTAAGTAAAACAGAGACAAACGTCAATCCTGGAACCCTAAGTGTCAAATGAAGAGATAAAGAACTCAACCAAGCATCGAATGGAATAAGAAACTGACAGAGAACAGAGAGCAAGGAGAGTTATGAGCGGAGGTCCCATATCAGCTAACGCAGCACAGATCCACCATCTTGGACTCCTGTCGGAGATCGGCAGACAGGGAGTATGGGAAATCAGATTCATGGAGCTCCCAGAAGGAGACAGACAGCTGGTAACCAGTGAGACATGCTTTCCCAACTCCCACCGTGCCTCCCCCTGCTTGACTTTTGCCACTTCTCAGCTGGCCGACCTGCAGCTTCCCGAAGGGTCAATACCGGCTTCCCGGTGGGCTGATTTGCTACTTCCCAGTGGGCTTATCTCCTGCTTCCCAGTGGGCCACGACCATGGTGTGGGAGGCACCAGTTTCGTGCCATGCAGATTCACCCTGCCCACACCAATCAGCTTCTTCACTGCCATTCTTTGTTGCTGATGTTGCTTTTTTTTTGGCCTCTTTTGATTTCTTCCCTGCCTCTCACCTCCTCCCTTTCCCTTTTCTTGAACATCTGACTCCATGTGCCATCTTTGCTTCTTCTTGACAGGCTGTGAAGTGCCACTAAGCTGGTATACACGGCGACATTGGTGGGATCCCTGGGGGCTTTTTTTTTTTT
>NW_004443972.1:20004655-20010249 GCF_000243295.1 Trichechus manatus latirostris | reverse complement strand
GAGAAAAGACCAGATTTACTGGCCTGACAGAGACTGGAGAAACCCCGACAGCATGACCCCTTGACACCCTTTTAACCCAGTAATGAAGTCACTCCAGAGGTTTGCCTTTTAGCCAAAGATTAGACAAGCCCATGGACAAAATGAGACTAAAGGAGTACACTAGCCCAGGGGCAAGGACTAGAAGGTAGGAGGGGACCAGAAAGCTGGTAATAGGGAACCCAAGGTCAAGAAGGGAGAGTACTACATATCATGGGGTTGTTTAATGAGAAGCTAGTTTGTTCTGTAAACCTTAATCTAAAGTACAATTTAAAAAATAAAAAAAAAGAATTTCTCATGAGGTAATTCTGCGTCTGCATTTTTGCCTCTATCCCATCCAATTGTGTCCACGCTGGCAACTAAGCTCTTCCCTTCTCCCACACAACACATTCTCTTCCCCTGAAAGCTGCAGCTTTTTTCTGCGTCTCTATTTCTGTTTACGGCATCACCATCTTTTCATTAGCTCCAAATAGAAATTTTAGTCATCTTGACTGCTTCCTTCTCTTCATATTCTAAAATCAGTCATATCTAACTCTGAGATGTCACTCATATCCAGCCTCCCACCTTCTATGTTCATAGTTTCTTCTGCAGTCCAGGCCTCCATTATCTCTTGCCTAGTCAACATATTAGCTCCATATCTGATTTCCTTGTCTCCACTCACTCTCCACCCATTCAACCATTAATCCATTCTCTATTCTGTTACCAGAGTTCTTTCTCAAGCATGAATATGACATTTATCATCGTCTGCTTAAAATCCTGTTCAAGACATACCTTAACATGCATGATGGGATCATTTATTAAGATAATAATATTTGCTTTGTTCTCAACACGTTTTTATTTCCCCAGAACTCAGTCTTATGCAGCTATTAGACAGACTTGGGCTTTCTTGAATAGACGAAGTTGCAAGGCAGAAAGGGAGAATTCCTTGCAAAAAAACAGCTTTTGCCAGCTTTTGTTTTCCATAGCCTGAGCGCATTGAAAGGATTATTCTTGGGCATGTGGGAGGAGAATTCCTTTGAAGAATCTAGGTGGTGAGCACAATACTGAACACCAGGGGTGCCTTCTCTTGCAAAAGCTTTATTTCTTCGGGGAATACGGAGAGATCCACCTCAGGTGCTTGGTGTCAGAGGATGTAGGTAGCAGCTACCTCACTGCAGAACTTCTGTCACAGGTGGAATTCTCTGGAAACAGACTCTAAGACAGCATTTGAATGCAAGATGTTTATTAGAAATCAATATCCTTTAAAGAAATGGGGTGGGGGAAGAAGTAGAATTGGGTAGTGGGAGAAATTTAACTGAGGCACAAGTCAGATAAGGCCTTGGCCAATCCAATAGGGAGCTCTGAAGTGAAAACTGCCCATCAGTGTTGTCCTGCATCACAGGCTGCTCTGGGAAGGGTGTGACCCTGGGTAAGGAGGTTCTCAACAGTGGAAGCAGATCCCGAAGATACCAAGAGCTGGAGGCTGTCTTCTGACCTCACCCTCCACAGTTGGGCAGCGAGTCGTCTGTGAAGTGGGATCTGAGTGTGCATTTCAGTGTCCACCTCAGTCTCTATGTGGGGTCTAGCCTGAGGGAGAGCCTTATAACTGCAACCTTTTGGGATGAGGGCAACTCCGCTCTAAGACTCTTAGGATAACTAATTCTGTTGCTGGTGAGAGCGTTACTCTCCAGCTTCATTGACTTTGAGCAGCACAGCTGGAAGCAGTCAGGGCAAAAAACAGAGCTGAAGTCTAGTTTGAGTGACTGGCAGCTTGGTGAAACTTTCAAGCTCATCCACAGTCAAGGTGAGTGCCAACAGGACCACTCATGGACACACATGAGCACTACTAAAAGTTTTCAAAAATATGTAGGAAAGATAAACCTATAGAAATCTAGGCATTTGGAAGTCAAGCAGGTGGTGGTTGAATCACAAATATTTGAACATTAAGGCTAGGCAAGTTTGCGGCATTTGGGTTACAGTATTTACATATTTACAAGTTTACCTTCCTCACTGTTTTATGAGCTTCACAAATTAAAAACATCTCTTATTTTCTCATAAGACGTAATAGATACACATGTCAATGAAATGAAAGAATTTATATTGTACATGATATTTGGGGTCTCTAATTCTCTTAATTCATTAATAAATTTAGATTGTTTACCCTCTTTTGGAGTCCCTGCGTGGTGCAAATGGTTAAGCACTCAACTACTGGCTGAAAGGTTGGAAGCTCAAACCTACCCAGAGGCACCTTGGAAGACAAGCCTAGCGATATGCTGCCAAAAGGTCACAGCCTTGAAAACCCTGTGGAGCCGTTCTACGCTGCACACGTGGAGTCACCATGAGTCGAGATTGACTGGACAGCGACTCACAACAACCAACAACCACAGCAACTACCACAATTACCATAACAACTCTCTTTTACTTTCCCTAGAAACAGAGTTGGCTGTTTAAAAGGGATCTTATTTTTAATAAACACATGCAGATGTGTTAACTACAAATTACCTAAGAGGTGACTAAATTGCATATCATTGTAAATTATCTGTTAACAGTCCTTCTCACCTGAATGTCTATGGACAACCTAGGGGAGTAAGGGAGAGGATGTTATGTGCTTGTGTATGTGAAAAAGAAAAAGAATGAGAGTTATATAAATGTGAAATCTCAGAAACCCACTCTTGGAATAAAACACATAGATAACCTATTGTCAAATTCTACAAAAAGAGATAAAAAAAAAGTTGAGAGTTAACAAACTAATTGTTACTATGTGTCAGGAATTGACAATACAAAATGATGAAGACAAAGGAGAATTAAATGTTTGCTATATAATAACTATTGTTGTTATTGTGTACCATCAAGTGGATTCTGACTCAAAGCAACCCTATAGGACAGAGTAGAACTGCCTCATAGGGTTTCCTAGGCTGAAATCTTTACAGGAGCAGATGTCCAGATTTGAACTGCTGACCATTTGGTTAGCAGCAGAGTGCTTAACCATTGTACCACCAGGTTCCCTATATAATAACTCTTTAATGGTTACTATACTGTACTATATAATAACTGATATTTGCATAGTGCTTTCACTTACATTTTTCCATTTGAACAGCTAGGGCATGAATCATCATAATTCTCACTTTGCATATGAGGAAACTGATATCAGATACCTAGTTAAAAACAGGTATGGTAAGTTGAACTTAGAATACCAATTCAACATCCTCCTTCCTATATCAAGAGCACTATCTGTTGATGCTGAGTTAAAAATATTCTTAAATTGGTATATATGAAAGAGTATTTATTCATCTTTTCATTTATTTGGTTCACAAGAATTTGATGAACTCAAAGTGATGGAGATACAAAGATAAAATAGACCAAATCCCTTCCCAGAGAATGAGTAAAGTCTGCAGCATATGATCCTGCGAGGGACAAAGAGGTGGGATGTTTTAGCATGTGCTCTAAACTAAGTCTTGCAAGAAGGATAAGAATGTCCCAATAAGGTGATCTGTGGGGAGGGCTCTGCAGGCTGAAGCAACACATTAATTTCTTCTTATGCAGTTTGTATATCAAATCTTTAAGTGGATGAATGTTGAAATAAACGGCTGAAAATGTAAGGGAAGCTATACCCTGGAGGATATTGTATACATTGCTGAAGGGTTTATTTTGTACACAATGAAGACCATTGTATTAAGTTCCTATGCCTTCCATAAGGAAATACCACAAATTAAGTGGCTTATAAGAACAGAAATCTATTGTCTTACAGTTATAAATGTTGAGAATCCAAGATCAGGGTGTCAGCCCTCTTGATTCCTTCTGAGACTTTGAGGGACAATTTGTTCTATACTTCTCTCCTAGCTTCTGGTTTTTCCAGGTTCTCCTTGCCTTACAGCTGCAGCATCACATTCCTCTGCCTCTATCAATGAAACCACTCGGGTGGAATTACAACCCACATACTCAGGTATGACTTCATGTTAACTGACAGTATCTTGAAAGACCCTATTTCCAAACAGGTCACATTCATAGGTACCGAGAGTTAGAACTTCAATATATGTTTTGGGGGGATACAATTCAATCCACAGCAACCACTGAATGATTTTAAACTGAAGAATCAGGATTTTAGAACCTACACCCTCACCATGCAGCAGTATAAAAACTGGAAGGGTCAAGAAAAGTTAGTTATAACAATAGTCAAGGGGAAAAATGTTGAGGTCTACACTAGCATGTGTGAGTGGAGAGGAAGGCTGGGATGGATTGCTTAGGAGTTATGTAGGAAGTAGAATCAAGTGGATTTTGTGATAGATTCCAAATAAGAAAACTTGGTGAAAAGGAGCAAAAGTGCTTTTATTTATAGAATAGGAGGAAAGCAAACAAGGATGAATTTGTTGGTGGGAAAGTGGGAAACTGAGGAAGTACATGTTGGATTTAAATGTCATAAGGAGACTAGATCATCTGCTATAAGGGACAAAATGGCCTAGGGTGATATTATGGATTGAATTGTATCCCCCCCACCCCCCAAAATATGTGTTGTAAATCCTAACCTCTATGCCTGTGTTTATAATCCCACTGGGGAATGGGTTTTCTTTGTTATGTTAATGAGACAGGTTTAGTGTAGTGTGTGTCTTGAGTTAATCTCTTTTGAGATGTTAAAGAAATTAAACAAGCAAGCAAGTGAGCAGAGATGGGGAAAGAGAATTGCCAAGGCATATGAAGATCACCCGAGAGCAGAAGCTCAAAGAGGCAAGATCCCGTCTCCAGAGCCAACAGAGACAGAAAGCCTTACCCTAGAGCAAAAGTCTTAACTCCACATCAGACTTCTAGACCCCTAAACAGTGAGAAAATAAATTTCTGTTTTTTAAAGCCACCCACTTGTGGTATTTCAGCAGCACTAATATAGCAACGCTAGACAACTAAGACTTAGACAACTAAGACTAATGAAGGTTTGGCATAGCCAATGTATAGCTGGAGAACAGTATGGAAAGAGTCTCTAGGTGATCCCATGTAATCAGATCTCTTGGTGGCAATGTGGGCTGTCTGAGGGTCCCTGGCACACCTATACAGCAGCAGCATTAAGCAAGTGAAAGTAACTCTTCTCCAATGGCCCTCAGGACCTCAATGCTTGAGCCAAATTGTGAATGGCTGTATGGATCCAGCTCTGAAGTGTTGAGGGGAAGTTTGGCAGAAGAATGAGAGTTGAAATGTTATTCTCAGACTTCTAGGCTGGGTACAACAAAAATCATGCAGATTGGAATGGATAGATTGTGTGGAAAGAGAGAAATCAAGAGACTAGAGATCTTGATGAGATGGAAGATTTGATGTAGTGGTAGTAAGGAAGAACGAGAAAGAAAGGATTTCATGTCAAAGAGAGGATATCATAATTTACACTTTTTGAATTAGTACAGTTTTTCTGGGCAAGAGAAATAGTCCATATAATATTTAATTTTGCAGAATAACGTTTTAGAGATGGAAAGGACTTTAGAGACCATTTATTCCAATTCCTTCATTTTACAGATGAGGAAAGTGAGCCCCAGAAATCAGGTAGTTTGTTAGTGCAGAGCGGAGAATGAAGCACTGACTTTCCCCAGTGGTCTGCCTAC
>NW_004443972.1:19969226-20003607 GCF_000243295.1 Trichechus manatus latirostris | reverse complement strand
ATAGCAATAAAAATTAATATTTAGTTACTTCATTCATATTGGGGAGAGCCTGCTAACTAATTTGGAAGCCTTGGTTCTCCTCCTAGAATATTCCAAAAGACACATGTGGAATGATTTTTGCTGTACCATATTTTAAAACTTGCTTATATTAACTCTGTTTTACTGTTTTTAACTATCGTAGTGATTATATTTCTCATATATTTTCTAGCGTGCTCACACACCACAGGGATATAGTATATAAATACATTTATGGAAAACTTGCATTACCACTACAATCGAAGTAGAAAGAACCCAATATAATACATATTAAAACTTCTCAATGAAATGTGAGAATGAGATATTTACCAGCACATTCCTCTTATGTGCAGGTTGCAATATTTAAACGGGTCAGTGAAGTTCCCCACTACATTGGCTACTAGATAGAAACGAGTTCAGTCTTTAGGAGGAGTAGTACCTTTTCTGCTTGACTTTCAGAACACTATTTGAAACTGTCACAGAAGTCTCAATGGCCAGAGTATTTAGATTCTCAGGGTCCTTTACTTCCAACACATAAAGTTTTCTCTGGGAGGATCAAAATAAAATCATTCCTAGCCTGTTATTTATTTTATTTACATCCAAACTTCTTACACAGGGACCTGGAATGGCTAAAAGTAGGATTCTATAACAGATTTCCAAGGTTGTACCATCCTTCTCTGTGTGCTTTTATTGTGTACTCAATCGACACTGAGCAGCCCTTGAAAAATGTTTAACCCCTGGAAAGACTTTCAGGTAAGTCTGAATTTCTCTTTCTCAGAGAATATATGAAATATTCTTAACATTGGTTTCCAGCTGTCCCCTCAAGAATGAATTCATGCTATTAATAAAATAGTATCCGACATATTGAGACTTGTCTCTTGTTCTAACCATAACCTAGTACCATTAAAGGAGTAATTCTTTAAGCTACATGAAGGTAGTAGCTTAGAGCAATGATTTTCAAAGTGTCCCTACACCAGCAGCATCAGCATCACCTGAGAATTTGTTTTAGAAGTAAATTCTTGGGCCCCATCCTAGACATTTCAGATAAAAATCCTTGGGGATGGAATCTAGCAATCGGTGTTTTAACAAGTCTTCTAGGTCATTCTAATGCAAACTAAAGTTATAGAACTGGCTTAGAATTCACCTCACCAGTAGATACCCATTTCTTAGTCCAATAAGTATTGTTGTACTTTTGTTGAAGGAAGAAAGAAATGAATGAATGAGTCATGGTCAGTGAAAGAGAGTCTTGAATATGTCTTAGATTTCCATTTTTAGATAGGCCGTAAAATTCCCACCCAGCACTAACTAGAAATACCTAAAAACGAAAACCAAACCCACCGCCGTTGAGTCAATTCTGACTCATAGCGACCCTATAGGACAGAGCAGAACTGCCCCACAGAGTTTCAAAGGAGCGACAGGTGGATTCTAACTGCCGACCTTTTGGTTAGCAGCCATAGCTCTTAATGACTACACCACCAGGGTTACCTAAGCTGGTCATAATTAGATAAAGGTGTTCTTTTATTTGTATTTAACCACAAAATGCTGCCATTAACTTCTTAATCACTGACTCATTTATGATTTTTACACCTCAATTTCAGAATGAGACACAGAGCTCTGACTCAGTTCTTTTTCACTTAAATAGGTCCAAGGTGCTGGTGAGGGAAGAACATAGTATAATTGTACGGTGCACGTCACCCAACCCTGCTCACTACAGGAAGCCAGAAAGTGTTGCTACCTAATGTTGAGTTCGCTGTTCTGTGGAAATGAAAATAGGCAAGGAAAATACCTGCTATGCAGGCCACCTCATTAGCCCAAACTACAAAAAAAAAGTACAACTGTTGAAAATTCTTCACAATGGATAAATATTTAACATGTAGCTTAAACAAAAGTGAAGGCAAATTATTTTTAGCTTTTCTAACATTTAAAATGTGTAAAATTTTCTAGGTAATATCTTAAACATTCTTCTAGACACACGGGCTATTTCTGCTGGGTAACTAAAACAGGAATGAGGGGAGGAGAGTAATTTTTCTAGTGGATCCCTCACTCACCCTATTCTAGGGTTTCCCCTCCTTTTGGGGCCCTATTGCTAAAATCAAAGTCATAGAGACAAGCTGAATTTATCAAATTGGTGAGCAAGATACTGGCAAATAGTTACTGCAAATAATATGCTAAAAAGAGTGCGCAGTGCAATGGGTTTCTCTTTAAATACAGCCTTTCTGGCCTTGGGTTTGTAATTCTGCCAAAAATAATCAGTTGGGCCACAGACTGCCTTGTGATTGGTCTATTTAAGGTGTCTTGCAAGAATTGGTCAGTCTATTACGCAAACAGGATGTGTAAAACCACCCAACAGGAGAGCAACTAGGATCACATAACAATGTGTGTATAAATTTTTGGATGAGAAACTAACTTCAACTGTAAATTTTCACTTAAAGCACAATCAAATGAATAAATAAATAAAAACCACCCAGTAGGATCAGGTGACCACGTGGGAATTTGTTGAGTACTATGCAAATTAAGAGATTGTTGTCTATAGATGGGCTTGGTCAATTTTGCCATTCTGCTAGGCTTACAAGGACCAATCCCACAGAGGTTGAGGGGGATCATACTATCATCAAGAAGAGCCTGGAGCAGAGCACGTCCTTTAGACTGGGGTCCCTGTGCTGAGAACCTCCTAGATACAGGAGAGAGAGATCTGTAACATTGGAGATGGCACGAGATGGCAAGAAATAGTAGCAACCACAGCAGAGCCCAGTGGCAGAGAAATGGCAGGGGCAGCAGTACAAGCAGTGGGAAGCAGGAGACCTGCACGAGGCAACTGCAGTGGGCTTGCCAACCCACAAAGCAAGGGAGAGCTGAGCGCCTTCAGGCAGGAGGCTTGCTGGAGGAGTGGGGTGCCTTTGGGTACTTGTCAGCAAACCTAAAGAGCTATAACACTTTCCTGAGCAGGCTTGGCAGTGAGCACTGCCAAGGGAAGACCTAGCGGCAGGCAAAGTCAAGAAAAGGGCTGCCTGCCTTTGGGCATGGCTAAGAAAAAGCTGTGTGCTGTCTTGGTTGAAAGCTGTCTTGATTGAAGAACTAAATCCTGTCTTCCAAGTTGTATCCTGTTATTTCCAAGCTGATCTCGATCTCCAGTTGTAGTCAGTTACTTCCCTACTAAACCACATAGACACGAAAGTGGTCCGTGAGTTCTGCATGGCCATTGCAACAAATTATCAAACCCAGCAGAGAAGCAGATAGTGCCATGGGGAGGACGGCTGATGTCAAAAATGGTGAAAAAGTTAAAGGGTGGAGGTATGGCTGACCTCCACCTCATGGGAATCAGCTTTGGGCTAATCCTGATTTTCCTCCCGCCTTGTGAAATTATAGCACTGTGGTTAAGAGCTTGGCTGCTAACCAAAAGGTTGGCAGTTCGAATCTACCAGCCCCTCCCTGGAAACCTTATGGGGCACTTCTACTCTGTCCTATAGGGTCACTATGAGTCAGAATCCACTCAACAGCACGGGTATGGGTATGGTATGTTTGTGAATTCAGACGGCTTTTGATGCTATCAGATTACAGGGTGGTTGTCTTACTGCTTTTCTATAGCCCTTAACCCTGTGTGGTGCCACTGGTTTGGACTTATCTACTAACCTATAGATTGGTGATTCAAACTCACCCAGAAGCACCACTGAAGAAAGGCTTGGCAACCTGTTTCTGTAAAGATTACAGCCAAGAAAACCCTATGGAGATCTATAACTCTATAACACATGGGGTCTCCATGAGTCATAATAGATTCAATGTCAACGGGCTTGGATTTCTTTTTTTTAATATACTTCCAACACTACAATAAATTTTTGTACTTTCAAAGGTGGTGAAGACAACTTAACATTTAGTTTTATTTTACTTGAGTTTCCTGATTCTTGTTCAGACCTGGAGTCGTTTAAAAAATTGAAAAGTATAAGTTTTACATATATATATATATATATATATATATATATACGCAAAAGAATAACTCAACTAAAAGTAAAGCTTACACAAAGATATACGGAAAACCAGTGGAATTTTTATTTTGTCAAAACCTTGTTAGTCATGTTTTGGTTTTGGATTTGCAGTCTGTGGAGTATTTTATACTTCTCAAATTTCTTCTGTTCACTTGTGACTCTCAAACCTAATAGAAATCTCCTTTTCCCCTTCAAGTAATACTTGTCTGCTTCTAGGGCTATCAGGGGAATACTTCTTAAAAAATTCTTCAAACCAGCTGGAGCAGTGCACAAATACATTCCGAATAGGAACATACTGAAAAGAAGCCGTCAAAATAGCCAAAATAATCTAAAAGCTCATTGTAAAAAATACAGAGAACAAAGCAAAAGGAGTGCCTTAAGGGCTTAGTTTCAATTTCTGCAATAATCCACCATTTCAGATAGAGTTAATTCCCTAGACTGTGTACATATGGATAATTTAATTCCACAGATAATCTCTAATATTTGTTTTGGGATAAAATGTCAAACTTTTCCCACTAAACCTTTTCACCTCACCTTTGGACAAGTGGTCAAATGGGGGGATTTGTGGTTGCCTGTCGTTTGCCTGGCCCTACATGCCAAAGACAGTGCAAACAAAATGTGAAATGGATCTCTCCACCTCCCTCCTACCATCAAATCAGATTCTTTCTGCCTGGTTTAGGGGAGGGAAGTGAACAATGGAACAGTAAAATGTAAAACTGAAAGTTGTTTTTGTTTTAAAGATACTTAATTTATTTGAATAAGATAAGATTAGTTATGACATTTTAATGTGATAGATAAAATAAATTTTCTAAACAGAAGATGGATATCCGGTTGTTCTGTTTAGAAAGGTAATATTAGCAAAAGCTTAGAGCTTTGAGGCAAAATGCATGTGTTTCAATCACAGTTCGTTACTTGCTAGTTGAGTGACCTTCAGAAAGTCACCAAAATCTATGAATCTTAGTTTTGTCATCTATAAGATGGAATCTCTGGATGGAGCAAACAGTTAACACACTCAGCTGCTAAGCGAAAGTTTGGCGGTTCGAGTCCACCCAGAGACACCTCAAAACAAAAATCAGCAATTGAAAATCCTATGGAGCACAGCTTTACTCTGGCACGCACGGGGTTGCCATGAGCTGGAGTCAATTCAATGGCAACTGGTGGTGATAGAAGATGGAAGTAGTAACTTTCTCACAATATTGTTACAAAGATTAAATAAGGTCAAGCTCTTTTAAACCGTAAGTGTTCTGTAAAAAAAATTAAAAAACCAAACCCATTGCGGTTGAATCAATTCCAACTCATAACAAACTTACAGGACAGAGTAGAACTGCCCCACAGGGTTTCCAAGGACTGGCTGGTGGATTCCAACTGCCAACCCTTTGGTTAGCGGCCGAGCTAACACTTATTATTATTTATTAAGAGATAAAGTATAGAAAGTGGGGAACTCTAATATCGGTTGTATGGTAGACCTCAGTATTTTAGAGTACCTGTACTTCAAAATATCATTGTCAACAGCAATCAGCGATCAGAATTTTCTATGGACTCCTATTTTTATATTTGAACGTGTTCTACACACAGTAGTTGCTCGCTGCAAGCTTGTTAACAATTCACAAAATCTTTCCACCAACACAACAGGCAGATTGAAATCCAGAACATTACCTAAGAGTTTTAAACATACCTTGCTCTCTGGCTGGCTAGAGATGGGTAGCCAGACAAATGCAAATCATTTGCCTTTGTTAAAATAGAAAAAAAAAAAGTGGAAATGTTATACTGAAAACAGAATTCTTAAGTAGTGGTCACCAACTTCTCAATAACCATGACCGTGATGTTGTCACAAATCTCCTTTTCCACAAACCATAATGTAATGTGTATATACGGAGGCCAAAGACTGTGGAATTCTAACTATACTTTTCTTCAAAAATCTTCATATCCATGAAATGAAGTCACAGAATCTGGCAGACATATATTTTCCTAGGTAATCTATAGAGTTACTTCATATAATAAAGAAAAACATAACAAATCTTATAAAAAAATTTCAGATGGTTTCTTTTTTGTTTTGTTTAGTAAATTCAAACTAAGAATATGTTTTTCAACTACACTCAGCATCACTAGAGTGAATCGAATTGTCTCCAGAGAGAAAGTTACTAGATAAAAGCATAATTATCAAAGAATTAAATCATTGCTATTCCTTATCATACTCATCAAAGGAGCCTGAATGTTGCAATGGTTAAGTGCTGGCTGCTACCTGAAAAGTTGGCGGTTCAAACCCACCAGTGGCTGTGAGGGAGAAAAGACCTGGTAATCTCCTCCCATAAAGATTGTTGTTGTTATCGTTAGGTGGCATCGAGTTGGTTCCAGCTAATAGCAACCTTATGTACAACAGAATTAAACCCTGTCTGGCGCTGTGCCATCCTCACAGTTGTTGCTATGTTTGAGTCCATTGTCGTAGTTAATGTGTCAACCCATCTCGTTGAGGGTCTTCCTTTTTTTCAGTGACCCTCTACTTTACCAACCATGATGTAACTGGTCCGTTCTACTAACATGCTCAAAGTACATGAGACAAAGTCTACCCATCCTCACTTCTAAGGAGCATTCTGGCAGCGCTTCTTCCAAGACAGATTTGATCATTCTTCTGGCAGTCTGTGGTATACAGTATTCAATATTCTTCACTAACACCATAATTCAAAGGCATTAATTCTTCTTTGGACTTCCTTATTCATTATAAGCTTTTGCATACATATGAGGTGATTGAAAAAAACATGGCTTCCGTCAGGCACACCATAGTCCTCAAAGCAACGTTTTTGCTTTTTAACTCTTTTAAAGAGGTCTTTTGCAGCAGATTTGCTCAATGCAATACATCGTTTGATTTCTTGACTGCTGTTGCCATGGGCATTGATTGTGGATCCAAGTAAAATGAAATCCTTGACAGCTACAATATTTTCTCCATTTATCATGATACTGCTTATTGGTCCAGTTGTGAGGATTTTTTTCTTTATGTTGAGGTGTAATCCATACTGAAGGCTGTAATCTTTCATCTTCATTAGCAAGTGCTTCAAGTCCTCATTGCCTTTAGCGAGCAAGGTTGTGTCATCTGCATATTGCAGGTTGTTAGTGAGTCTTCCTCCAATCCTGATGCCAATTTCTTCTTCAGTTTGTCTAGTTTCTCAGATGATTTGCTCAGCATACAGATTGAATAAGAATGGTGAAAGGATAAAACCCTGACACACACCCTCCCTGATTTCAAACCATGCAATAATCGCTTGTTCTGTTCAAACAAACGACTGCCTCTTAGTCTATGTACAGTTTCTGCATGAGCACAATTAAGTGTTCTGGAATTCCCATTCTTTGCAATGTTATCCATAGTTATGATCTGCATAGTCAAACGCCTTGGCAGAGTCAATAAAACATAGGTAAACATCTTTCTGGAATTCTCTGCTTTCAGCCAAGATCCATCTTTCATCAGCAATGATATCCCTTGTTCCGCATCCTCTTCTGAATCCAGTTTGAATTTCTGGCAGTTCCTTGTTGATGTACTGCTGCAACCATTTTGAATTATCTTCAGCAAAATTTTACTTGTATGTGATATTGATGTATTGTTCAATAATTTCTGCATTCTGTTGGATCACCTTTTTTTGAAATGGGCACGTATGTGAATCTCTTCCAGTCAGTTGACCAGGTAACTATCTTCCAGATTTCTTGGCATACAGGAGTGAGTGCTTCCAGTGTTGCATCCGTTTGTTGAAACATCTCAATTGGTATTCCGTTAATTTCTGGGGCCTTGTTTTTCGCCAATACCTTCAGTGCAGCTTGGACTTCTTCTTTCAGTACCATGGGTTCTTGATCATAGGCTACGTCTTGAAATGGTTGAACGTCAATCATTTCTTTTTGGTACAGTGACTGTTTGTATTCCTTCCATCTTCTTTTGATGCTTCCTGTGTCGTTCAACGTATTGCCCATAGAATCCTTCAATATTGCAACTCAAGGCTTGAATTTTTAACTCCATTTTTTGAGCTTGAGAAGTGCCGAGCGCATTCTTCCGTTCTGGTTTTCTAACTCCAGGTCATTATAATACTTTGTCTTCTTGAGCTACCCTTTGAAATTTTCTGTTCAGCTCTTTTACCTCAACATTTCTTCTTTTGCTTTAGCTACTCTCCGTTCAGAAGCAAGTTTCAGAGTCTCTTCTGACATCCATTTGGGTCTTTTGTTTTTTTTTTTTTTTAGTGATGTTTTTGAATTTATGTCTACTTTTTTTTTTTTTTTTGTCTTTTCTTTTTAATGACCTTTTGCTTTCTTCATGTATGATGTCCTTGATGTCATCCCACAACTCATCATTAGTGTTCAATGCATCAAATCTATTCTTGAGATAGTCTCTAAATTCAGGTGTGATATACTCAAGGTCGTACACTAAGCCCGGGAAACCCTATGGGGCAGTTCGTTCTACTCTGTTATATACGGTTGCTATGAGTTAGAATCCACTCTATGGCATATAACAACAATAACAACAGTGTACAACATCAGGTCAGATGTCCTGTTTTAGAACCTCAACTCCAACTAGCTTAAGGAGAAAAAGAAGAATGCATTGAATGTCTCTGTTTCTGCCTCTCTTCTCTTTATACATTATCCTCACTCTCTCGTTCTACCCTAAGGCTCCTGCCTTGGGGTAGAATCATAGCCAGCAGCAGTTCTGGGCTCAGATCCCAACAGCTATACTACCAGAGAAATATGTGCTTCCTCTCCGAGCTTCAGTTGTATTTCTCATCATGGAAAAGCCTCTTGAATGGCTTGACGTAGGTCACTCCTTGGACCAATCCTGGGTCTGTTGCGTGCATGTGGGGAATGGGGAAGGAAGAGGACAAGCTACTGGGTGGGATTGAAGGGTGTCCAAAACCAGAAGAAACGTGAAAGGGAAAAGGATTGTGGGAAGACAAAATTAATAGCCTTGATATTTAGTATAAGGGCAAATTATTTTCATTGTAAGGAATGTTTTAGAAATTTCATTAACTTCTGTAATAATTTGAATGAGTATTTTTAGCTAACCGACATAAGAAGAGGAAGTGTTTTGAGTTATGACTGAAACACTTAGAATACCCCTTATAAGGGAGTTCACAGACTTAAACATTACTTTAGATAAAGAAAAAATGTAAAATATAGTTATTGAATTTGAGCAAATTCTCAAAATAACAAATCAATATGTGATGTTGGGGGTTTTATGGTGCTTTGACATTTTCGAAGACAAAGCCTTCTATTACTCCTTCTGAGAAAATTAACTCACTGAAGGCTTTCAGCATCATATTCCTCAAACATAACGTTTCGTATCAGCAAGGCTGAGAAGACTTTATGACCTCCAAAGAACACTTCCAAGTAAGTCATTATTTCTTCAATTTAAGCGATCAATATAGTGAAGAGAAGAACATATATCCAAAAAAAGGGCTTGGAAAGAGCTGCGTCATAACTACCTTCTCTGTTTTGATACTGTTCAATCAGTGGCCTCTTCTACAGGCTAATTTGGATTAAAAAATTGAATGAGTGTCATTTCTGCCGGACTTCTTAGAAACTTTGATGGACTAACACTATCACTTTCAGATCTATTTGATTTAGTAACTTTTTAAAATTTGCCGCCCAGAATACTTACTTATTATCCTTTTGCATAACAGCAGCATTATTCAGGGAGTCCCCGGGTGATGTAAATGGTTAACACGCTCATCTGCTAACCAAAAGGTTGGAGGTGTGAGGCTATCCATGCCTTGGAAGAAAGGCCTGGAAATCTACTTCTGAAAAATCAGCCATTGAAAACTCTATGGAGTCCAATTCTACTCAGACACATGTGGTGTCAATGTAAGTCAAATTTGACTCAAAGGCAAGTGGTATGATACATTATTATTTGGTAACGATTTCTCCATGTTCATATATTGTACTTTTGACTTGTCAGTGGGACAGATTTTTCAATAAAATATGATCATTAAGGAAATAATTTTGTTAAATCTTCTTAAAAGAAGATCTTTTAAAAAACTCCTGTGAGAAGATATGGAATGTATGGCTAATTGCCTCCATGAACGACTGCCTCCTCTGCCTTAAGACCAGAAGAACTGGATGGTGCTCAGCTACCATTACTGAACATTTTGATCAAAGATTCCATAGAAGAATCTTGATAAAAAGGGGGGGAATGCAGAACAGAATTTGAAAATCTCATAGAAGCCAGACTTTCTGGAGCCATGAGGGTAGATGAACCCCTGAAACTATTGCCCTGAGATTATCTTTAAACTTTAAACCGAAAATATCTCCCGAAGTCTTCTTAAAACCAAACAATAGTCTAGCTTAACTAGCAAAACAGCATTATGCTGTTTTAATAACTGTCTACTTGGGATCAAACTGACAACAGCAACTCAAAAGATTAGACAGGACCCTTCAGGGGCAATGACTTTATGTTAATGAGGTAGGAACAACCCCGAAAAGGAGGATGAGAGTGTTTGCACAACTTAGATAATGTAATCAATGTCACTAAATTGTACACGTGGAAAATGTTGAATTGGCGTATGTTTTACTGTGTATATTCTCAACAACAAGAAGAAAATAGATAAAATTTAGGAAAAAATCTCTTGTGATATTTAATTTATTTTTTTATATTTTAGTTTGTGATTTCAGTATAGTATATCATAATGTTTAAAATGAAGACATGAATAAACCAAACAAAACCCATTGCTGTCAAGTTAAATTCCTACTCAGTGTCCCTTTAGGACAGAGTAGAACTGGCCCATAGGGTTTCCAAGGCTGTGAATCTTTATGGAAGCAGACTGCTACATCATTCTTCCACGGAGCGGCTGGTAAGTTCAAACCTCCATCCTTTTGGTTAGCAGCTGTGCACTTAACCACTGAGTCACCAGAGTTCCTTTGAAGACGTGAGTAATACCCATTATTTAAGTGGCTAAGAAATATTTTTTATAGTGCTTCTCAACACCACACTCCTTTCTCAGCCTACAAGCTGCAGAATATAAAAGAAAGTTAAGAAGCTCCATGTTTTGCAACATCTTCTATACAGCCACCCCACCTTAGATTATCAGACACTTCCCATAATCATTGCCCATGATACAGATGACTACAGCATGACAGAGAAGAACAAACATGGAATCAGAAAGGCCCTTTGGTCCAGAATGGTCTAGGATATGTCGCCGAAACTCATCGATGCTTGGTTTCTCCATCGTAAAACAAAAACAAAGGTCTTATAATATCTATCAACATATATCACAGGAAGGTCCTACAGTACCTATCATTCTCCATCACAGGCCTATTTTATTGTGAAGAATTAATATGGTAATATATAAATTGATGAACTGGGTATGCTATACAAATAATAATTTTTATTACTAAATTATAGCCTCTGGGAGGATCTCTTTAGCTCTATGCTCCACGATCTCCAGTTGTCTTACACATTGGTGAAGAAATATTTTGTAAATTGGGCTTCTACTCTTTGAGAGGGCATGCTGAATTTCTTCCTTTTCCCCTCCAGATCCCCTGACCACCTTCTCTACCCTGCTCTTTGTCTAGAAGGCTGACCTGCATTGACTCCATCAATAGTCTCCCTTGCCTTCTGATTCTGTCTAGGCTTGCCCAATGGAGAACACTCTGGTCTACTTGTGAGTTAGGTAGTATTACTAATCCTATTTATAACTTCAAATATTTTAATCCTGTTTATTTTAAAATTTCCACCTGATTATTCTTTAAAATGAATATCACCTCGTGAATTCATGTCCTGATTGCTAATGTTGTTGCCTGTCTTTTGTACTATTTAATTTACTCACATGTTTGGAATTTTAATGCTTGGAATAAATTTAAGTGATATTTGTTTTGTTTAATTTTCCATTTTTCTCCCATGGTCCTTACTTTCTCTTCCTCTTTGTCCTCATTCTATTTGTGTGTCTGGAATTTTTACCTGTGAGCTTATTCTGAGTGTGATTTTTACTGTTGTTCTAGGTTTTCTCTGTATTCTTTTTTGCTCTCATTATCTCCCTCTATGCACAGCCTACTTTTCCAACTTTTTATTTCTGTCTCCACAAGTTTCCCTGGCCTGAACCAACTCTATGATTGCATTTGCATGCTCCTGTCCTGTGGTGCTCTTGGGAATATTGGGTATCCAATTACAGACCCAACGGGTGCTGTTTTAGTTTCCTAGTGCTGCTTTATCAGAAATACCACAAACGGGTGGCTTTAAAGAACTGAAATTTATTTTCTCACAGTTCAGAAGGGTAGGAGTTCGAATTCATGTCATTGGCTCTAGGGGAAGATTCTTGTCTTTTTCAGGTTCTATAGCCCTGGTGTTCTTTGGTTCCTTGGTGCTCTTCGTGTGCTTACTCATGTGTCAAATCTGCTCATTTTATACTTCAGAAGTGATTAGGCTTAGGATACATGCTACACTGGAACGTCCTCATTAACATAGCAAAGAAAACCCTATTCCCAAATGAGATTACATCCACAGGTATAGGGGTTAGGATTCCCACACATATTTTAGAAGAACACAATTGAATCCATAACAGGTGCTGGTTACAGATCCCAGTTATGGGACTTTGTCTATATTCTCCTATCTCGCTGGGTCTGCAGTTAGCTAAAAAGCAGTCACCTGGACCACACGGTTTTCATAAGTATACATTTTCCTTATTTCAAACTCCTGCAAATGGGAGAGCCTGATCTAATCTCTGGTTTTAAGTAGTAAACTTGACTCTAGGGCTTTACCTTTTCTGGAGCATTTTTCCTCATTTTATCCTCAAAAAGACTAACTTCAAAATGCCTTTGCCTGTTTCCCACCTCAGTGCCCATCAGGCCCACTGTATCTAAAAACAGAAAATTTGCATTGAAACTTTAAAACCAGTGAAAATACTCAGGGTAATTGGGAAATTCAGAAAAATTCAAAATCACTAAGCATTGTGACAAATAATTGTTTTCAGTTATTCCACATGAACTTGTTATTGAGTAAGGCAAAGCACCAGCCCATTAAAAATTGATATAAGCAGCAGCACCCAATCTAAAAAAATCACTGTACTTATGTACATATTTAAAATATGGGTCTTAGTATTCTGAAATTAAATCTTAGTGTCTCTTGCTTGATAAAGTCTTGCACAATAGCTATGGAACACCACCACACTTAACAGAAGCATTCGAAGACCTCTAGGCAAATTTTTATCACATTTACCAAAATTTTTTGTAGTAAAAAATAAAGGAGTCTTCACCATGAGTCATATAATAAAAAGCACAATCAAGCAAGTAAACAAAAAATATGGTATGTTTTCTTCAAGTTTGGCTTCAGAATAACCTTGGAAGGCAATGAAAAAGAAAAAAATCTGGTGATCCTATGCACTCCAGCTATGTCCATATTTGTTTTGTGTCAAAAAGACACAGCCAACCCATGGACAGATCCAAACTCCCCGAGGGACTGAGTTGCTGGACGGAGGGCTCTGGGGACCATGGTCTCCGGGAACATCTAGCTCAATTGGCATGACACTACTTATAAAGATAATGCTCTACATTCTACCTTGGTAAGTAGTGTCTGGGGTCTTAAAAGCCTGTGAGCGGCCATCTAAGATACTCCACTGGTCTCATCTCTTCGGGAGCAAGGGAGAATGAAGAGAACAGGATACAACGAGAAGATTAGTCCAAAGGACTAATTGTCCACAGCTACCAAGACCTTCACCGGACTGAGTCCAGTACAGCTAGATGGTGCCCGGCTACCACCGCTGACTGCTCTGACCAGGATCACAACAGAGGGTTCTGGACAGAGCTGGAGAAGGATGTAGAGCATAATTCTAACTCACAAAAAAAAAAAAAAAAAAGACCAGATTTACTGGCCTAAAGGAGACTGGAGAAACCCCGAGAGTATGGCCCCCAGACACCCTTTTAGCTCAGTGGTAAAGTTACCTTCGAGGTTCACTGATCAGCCTGCGAGTGGACAGCCCAGTAAAACCATGAGAGTAACGAGGTACAGGAGTCCAGTGACAAGGCCCAGAAGGCAGAAGGGGAGTAGGAAGCTGATGATAGGGAACACAAAGTAGAGTAAGGATATTGTTGATGTGTTGTGAGATTGTTAACCATTGTCATAGGGCAACATTTGTAGTAACTGTTAAATGGGAGACTATTTTGTCCTGTAAGCCTTCATCTTAAGTGAGAATAACAGCACAATTAGAAGAGCGTAGTCAATGTCACTTAAATGTGTATGTAAAAAAAATTTTTGAAATGGCGTATCTTTGGCTATGTGTATTTTCACCAAAAAAAAAAAAAAAAGTTGAGAATTTAGAGGGTTAAAATGTTGTGGGGTTGTTAACCAATGTCATAAAACAGCATGTGTGTTACTGTTACATGAGAAACTATCTGTTCTGTAAGCCTTCACCTGAAGTACAATAAAATATTAAAAAAAAAAAAAAAAAAAACCCAAGAAAAAAAAAAAAAAAAGACCTTTATCAAACCAAATACTCTGATGTGACAATTGAATGTGCTTAGGAGCTGTATTTAACAATTGTTTGAAAAATTACATTTAACCCACTCTTTACTTCATCTATGAAAGTTCAGATGTTAATAACTTACTGATTTGATGGTCTACTGTATTTATTATGATGATGTTTAATAAAATATGTTAGTTCACAAGATGAGTGTTAAAAAATTTTGCAGATAAAGACATTGAGTCTCAAAGATTTTCAGAATATTTCCTGAGGCTATATAATAAGTTATAAACGGCAAAGCCAATTTTAGAACTTGGGTTTTCTGACATTAGATTCAGATCACAGATACAGTGTTCAAAATCAAATCAATCTAGTTGTCTTTTATCTTAGAATTTGTTATGACATTTTATAAGTGGGAATGCATAGTTTAATATTTTCAGTGTCATTTGGTTTATTTTTAAGTTTCTGCTAAATACTATAACAAATATATAGCATGTTCTTTTGTGCAACGTTATAGAACTGTAATACCAATGAATGATTTTACAGAAAGAATTATTGAATAGAATTCTCACTTAGTGTTGAAGAAATGCCTTGGTTCAGCAACATCCAGTAAGTGAGCACATAAATAATTGCTTATTAAACACTGTATATATGGAATATTACAATCTCTAAGTATTAGCAATTCGATAATGAAAACACTATGATTTACCTGCCACTACCGTTAGTAATTGACACCATGGATTATATAATATTGCTTCCTGCCAGTCATTTTGATTGAACCAAAGGAGATATGACCATGAAATATACATTTATAACTCTATGTTAATACAGTACAATTACTATGAATGGTTGATGAACTCTAACTTTCTGATACTCATTGACAAGCCATATTAAATCTCATTCTATGGCATCTGTCAAGGGAGATACAAAACTATTTACTAGGCCAATTACAAAGAGAAAGAATATTCAATCAAATTTATGTGAGGCCTGAATAAGTTATATTACATTTACCCTTGGACTAGGAGAAGAAAATGATCTTAGACTTTTGCACTCTTGATGTAGGAAAGAAACTGAGAAATTAATTGCAAATTCATGGCCAGAGGAATTTTTGCAGGGTCATAACCTATTGGGTGCCCCTCCAATGTAGACAAATGGAAGACCTGGCCCTCAACAGAAAGAACCGCCAAGATCTATCTCCATGAGGACCATAGGAGCACACAAGGACATTACAAAGCTAACTGTATAAAGTCCCATTCCTTTTGTGTTCACATTTAGACATGGCCACCTGCATAAATTTATTGATTAGGGATTCTGTTCATAGATAAACTTCAAAAGCAGAAATTTTGTCTCCAATATAGAATTTGTCTAGGTTAGAGGGTAGTCTCTATCCCCCTAGTTAAGAGGAAAAAAAAAAAAATATATATATATATATATGTATATATATATATATATGTATATAGCAAGGTCCATAATCCATGTGCAATTACTAAAATTTCTGATATCCCTAATAGAATAATGCCACTGTCTGGACTATGTATGGCCTCTTATTTCTGTCTTACACACAAATTCTTAAAAGGGGGGAGAAAAAGGCCATGGCTCTAAGTCTAACAGAGGTAGAATTCAAGGTCTCTCTGAAGATGACCTCAGAAACAAACATGTGAGCCAAAAAATTGAACAAAATTTGGCCCATGGCCCCTTTAAATTTTTTCCTCAGCTAAACAGACATCTGGTCATTTAGAAAAGAACCCACCCCCTTGTTAGACTAGCTGAGGGACAATCCCCTGTTGTCATTTTTATTATCTGCCCTGGAGAAGGAGGCAGCTTGGGATGCCTAATGGAATCTTGATTCTATTTCACAGCTACAGAGCACAGCCAGAGGCCCGTGGTGCTTTTGTGAGCCAGAATCCACGGAGGCTGATTTTGGCTGAATAGAGGCTAAAGAGAATTCATTTTTCCTTGTTACATTTATTTCACTAAAATTGTTCAAACTCACAAGATACTGCTGGAAGGACATCAGCAAGCACTTCTTAATTGGTGCCCCATTCAGTAGCAAAACTGACTTTGCAGGTACCGGCCACAGAGGTGATGAGGATTCCAGGAGCCCTAAATGCATGGAAATTAACCTTAACACAGGAGACATAAACGTTCTCTCCACTTAGATGTGGAATATAATCTCAAGGCTTCTGTTTCACATACTTGCTGGAAATTGTAACCATGGCTCTCATCTTTCAGTTGCTACATATGAAAGGTTTCATGTCCCGACATCACCAGTGGATTCTGCTGAGCATGCTCAGGGAGGTAATTGCTATTCCCCCCAAACAACAGAGTCTCTAGAGATAACTAGCAGCAGTTGGGTATTAACCAGTTTTCAGAAAGCCAAATGGACAATAGAGATACAGAAAGAATCATTTTGCCTTTCCTCCTCGCTTAAAATTTTAATGAGCAAAAAATATTTTATATTTATGTTTCTTAATGCATGCAGCATTCTGCTTCTAAAAAAATTAAATTTAAATTTAAAAACCCTCAATGCTAATGGCTCAGAATTCTATTCTGAATTTTAATTTAGCACACATTATGTGAGCTATGTTGCGTGTCACTGCTTACTATTCATAGCTCTAACTTTTTGTGTATTTTTAACTCAATAACTAATAAGTATAGCTACTAAGTTTCTACAATCTTGCAAAAGAAAATTCTGTAAGAGCTTTCTAAGTGTTGGTACTACTCTTGCTATTGTCTGTGGGAAAAAGTATAATTATTCCCATTTTACAGATGGACAAATTAAAGCTTATGGGCCACTGATAAAAGTGCCTGGTGGAAGAATTTCTGCCTTCCATTCCACAAATCACTCTTTTGCAATCAACAGAAAATTAACCTAAATCTTTTTTCAGAACAAATTTAAAACATAATTCCAACAGATGAAAATTAGTGTTTTGCAAAGGAAACTTAGGGAGAAAATGAATTTCCCTGGAACAGGTACTCTACATTGTTTGTTGTCCAGCAGGTTCTGAGGGTAGTTAACCTAAGCTCACCTGCATTAAATATTGACCCTAAGGGGCAATTTGAGGTCTTGCTAATGGGGCAATTTGGGGCTTTAATGATGCAGACAAAAAGGTCCACAATCCTACTTGATGAAGTGAAGAGGCTCATTAGCATGATTTTCAAGGGTGGCGCTCAAAGAATTAGCTTGCCAACCAAAGCCATGTCTAAACTGGTCAAATAAAGAGCTCTTCATTTACCTAGAGTGCTGTATTTGACCAATGTCTCCATGTTTCTATGCATCTGATTTTCTTTTCTTCTACAGCAATAAGTTTACCACAAAGTAAATAGACCATTCTCTGGCTTTTTGCAAAACTTTGAGAGCATAACAAAAATGTATTTTTAAAGCAATGCAAAGAAAAATTATGTAAATTTACCACAAACCACCTTTCATCCCTGCTGGAGAAAAGTTCTCTGGTGAACAATAAGCTATTGTTTAAGCTCCTAGACTCGTGGAACAGGTACCAATTTCTAATATACACTGAAAATTTAGGAAATAAGGCATGCCAAGTCACCTTTAAATTTAAAACTACTGAGCAATAAATGCCATTTCATGTGATTTCAGTGACCATGATGCTTTTGCAAGTGCTCAGTAAATTTAAATCCACAATGTCCTGAGTATACAAGTGCACATTCAAATACATACCACACACACAGCATGCAAACCCACATGTCAATGTTACTCAGTCAAGTAGAAAAGGCAGTTGTACATATATTTAGTGCTTTATCATTAGAACAAATACACATAAGAATTATAGAAAGTGGTAGAAACTTCTCCTTGTTTATAGAAAACGTTTTAAAACACTAAGAAACATAGGCACCAATAAAGAACAGGATATATCTCACATACATTTAATATTATCATATAAATACATGAATTTTTTTAAATTTTATAATTATATGTTATACACAGACATACTGCCTAATTCGATCACTAACGACAATAGAGTATTCTTTGACTTATTCTTTACCACTAGATTAGATAGACTGAAATGCCCTCAGCTTTGCCGTAGGCTGTTAATGCCTCTAGCTACTGCTTTAGTGACTGATTCCAGGGGAAAATAAAGAATGAAAATTCAGAATGTGACACTTTTAACTAATCAACTGCAAGATAATTTCCTTTCAGCACTGGTAGCAGACATCCTCTTCCTACATATAAACTCTGTAGTTGGCTACAATCTTTGGACTGAACATGTTTTAAAAATGGAATAATGTAATTATTATCAAAACTAATTTGTACCTCAAACAGCCCAAATTAAATTCAATAAGCACAGTAGAAATTACAGTGATTTAAGTTCTGATATTTCACTCTACTAAATTTTTAATCGTGGCAAATATGTTCTGCTTCTGGGATGTAGAATAAGAAGTGGGGCAAAGACTGCCGACATTCCTCCATGTAAAAATGTTTTTGTAATCACTCTATTTAAATACTAACATTTTATTTTTTTAAGCACTTAGTTTCTTGATCAGGATCCATATTCATGGGGTCTCGCTGTAATCCACTTTACCACTTAATGTTGCAATTCAAATGTTCAGTCAGAAGCAAAGCCCTCCAGAATAAAGCATGAATATTACTGTGTGGGGCTGTAAAGAGAAGACTATTAGAATATATCACCAACACACTAGGGGACCATTTAGTCCACTGCTCTAAATACATCATTTAATTACAATGGAGACATTACTTCATGTTTCTACTGATGTAAGTATTATTAGAATTCATGATATTCGCAGGCTACTGTGGGCCATTACATTGGCCATAAGCTATTCCATAAGATTTACTACTAAAGGCCCGCAAGGGTATTTGAGCATTCATGGATTCTGTGGCAGTAGTCTTTTATCTAAGACACATAAGTGAGGGACAACCGAGTTATTATCTCTAAGAAACATAGCTTAATATTTTGGATTCTAAAGGTTAAGGTACCATAAATCCTGAATTACTCTGAGATATCACATAAAAAGACATTTTTATTTTATTTTACTCTATTCTGCCTCTTAAAATATTTTATGATGGCAGTTTCTAGAGTTGTACCATGTTGTTTACATTCAGTCCCTGGATGCATCAAAACACTGACACAGCATTTCTTTTCAACTGTTATAATGAAAGCAAAAATACATTTTCGGGTGTGTGTGCGTACTGTGTCTTAGTGTGGTAGAAGATGGAAAGGGAGGGGTTAACCTAATTGTTTTATTTTTTTTTTAAGCATCCACAATTTCCAGTGTAATTAGCACAGCTCGGTGCTTTGATTGGCCCTTTTCATGGTGAGTGTTATTGTGTTGGTTAGAGCTGGGTTGATCTACACCTGCATGTAAAGCTGAGGGCCTTTTTAGGAAGATTCTAGGGGATTGCATGAGGAAATACAGAATCATATCAGCCACTAGAAGAACTTACTTCAGAAGGCTGCCTGCTTTTTAGACAATGAGAATTGCAACCAGAAGACTCAGTAGAGACTGGTAAAGAGGCTTAATATATTTGTCACAAAAACAGGCAAAGAATAAAAAACTTTTCACTATTATCAAATGAAAACTTCTGGCTATTGCCCCAACAAATGAAATATTAGAGGTTTTGGAAAGCAATGCTTTGAAAAAGCAGGTAGAACATGAAATTCAACCGAACAATCCAATTTTCTTGTGCCACAGCAATGAGAGCTTTACATTTCCTTCAAGCCCCCTTCTTGATATTTTTAAGGCACCTTTATGCTTCTGAGTCTTGATACATGCAGTACAAAAATATTTCGTATTTTCCAGGGCAGGGGGCACTATTAGGCAGATTCATCAGTATTGGCTGTCTTGAGAAATGGCTTGAAAATGGCAAATAGCAGCAAGCAACTAGAAGGGTATAGCGAGGGTGTTTGCGGAGAGACAGGGAAGAACTGCTGATCTGAACATAGAAAACCAACCGAGAAGTTCGGCAGACAAGTCAAATGTTTGCTGTCTGAATTTGTGACATGAATGCTTCCCCTCTGTGGCAGACTTCTTTTTTTTTTTCCCTATCATCTGCCTTCCTCCTTATCCAATACAAGTCAACTCCCAGAACATACCCTCCTGGGGCCCTAGAACTTCTCCTAGTCGAAGGATTTCTACCACAGTTACAAGCACTGCCACCAGAAGGGCTAATCATTATTCCAGAAAAAGCCTCAATTTCACAAAGCATTGTTCTATAGTCCTAAAATTTTATCTTTAATAAAAGGAAGTAAATAAAATAAGTAAAAATGCCTTGGACGGAATTAACTATTCTTCACTAAAAACCAAAATATTTAATTACTTCAATTAAATTTTAAAACCATCAAAGTTATGCAGCAATATTTTTTACAAAATTATATTACTTTCTTTTCATCCAGTTAGAATGTTTTAAAGCACTGTTCTTTAAGGCCAAATTTCTAGATTTAACCACCCTTTATTTTGCATGAAAGGTATAATGCATATATTTTAACCTCAAAACATGCTATATCTAAATAATATAAAAATACCTAAGCACTTGATTTGACATGTCAGATCCATATTAAGTTAATACATTTTGAAAAAAATTAATACTAGTTTTATTTTTAATAAAATTACCATACTGTGAAAACCATACAAAAATTCTAAATCTCTAAGTAGTAACTTTTAAGTTCATGCATAGTCATTGATAAACCTATCGCCATAGTGTCGATATTAACTCATAGAGACCCTATAGGACAGAGTAGAACTGCCCCATAGGATTAAAGCTGTTTTAAGCTGGGGGTGAGCTGTTGGGTTCAAACCACCAATTTTTCAGTTAGTAGCCAAGTGCTTAACCACCGTGCCACCAGGGCTCCTTCCATGTGGGATACCCAAAAAAACCAAACCCATTACCACTGAGTGGATTCCAACTCAGAGTGACCCTAAGGGACAAACTAGAACTGCCCCCATAGGGTTTCCAAGGCTATAAATCTTTACCAAAGCAGACTGCTACATCTTTCTCCCATGCTTAACCACTGCGCCACCGCCAGGGGTCCTTGGGCTGGAGGCAAGTGATGCCTAATACAGGGAGAAATGGTTTTGCAATCTCAATATGGCAGGACTTGCTTAGGTGGTCTAAAACAACGACTTTTTTTTTTTTTTTAGGTACCCCTAATTTTTTAAAATTATGTACCCTCAGGTATATTTTTAAGTTAATACCTAAGATCTGTCGTCTTATTTTTAAACAGTTGCAAAGGATGTGATTACTAACATTAAACAAAAACCTGATTCATTACTCCTTTAAGGTATCTAGTGAAACTTACAGCAATTTGATACTCACCATTATCCTTTTAAAAAACGTGATCAAGGTCTTCTCTAAGAGTTGGAAATTTTACATTACCCTTTTTACTCCATGAATTTAAAGCCCCATTCTAATTCCTGCCACAAGGTTTTTGCCTAATGTATTATATTTTTCTGCTTGAAATTATTTTCTTGATCACCTTGTCATACTTCCCTGGGATTAAAATATGTCTGTAAATCAAGATATACTTTAAAAATTTTTTGTGACCTCAAGGTTCTAAGTGTTTAATAAAATTTTTCTGGATTAAGTCCTCATTACAATTATTATTACTATGTAATTGATCAAAATAATTGGCATGTATTAGAAATTTCAATAAATATTTGTCAAAGATAAAATATATTTTATTGGATAGAAGTGCCTGAATGAGATGTATGGGCTTTTTATTTTCAATTAATTCATGCATTTGTGGATAAATATTACTTATTGTTGTAAAAACAGGATCCAACCATCAAATTTATTTCTATATTTTATAAACGTCAGTATAAGAAAACTTGCTCAAATAAGGAAGATGGCAATAATGCAAGGACTTTTGTTACAGAGATGCTACTCAGTTCTTAGAACTCTTAAATTTCATCTCAAAAAGTCATGGTGATTTATCACCAAAACATATGTTTAATTGCAACTTGATTTGTTCATGCTTAAATTTTATTCAAAGAAAAACTGGAAATCATCTGGCTTTAAATTACACATCATTGAGTAATTAATTTCCTGATTTCTGGCAAATAAACCAAGACTTATCAAATGAAAATCATCCCATTCTTCTTTCACTTTGAGGCAACTTGTTTAACCTGATAAGCTTGGAAAACATTAGGAAAAATAAAAATATGGTTTAATTCAGCAAATCTTTTCAAAACAGTATTTTTTAAGAAAAAAACATTTTATCTTTTCGTATATTTTGTCAAAACCTTGGACCTACTGATTTGGCTTGTTCAATTCATGGAAAACATTCCCCACATAATCTAAAATGCAAAGTGAGTCCATATTTTCAAAGCAATCAGACTGACATTCTGCAGACAATCTGATTTTATTTTTTTAATTCAATTCAAATATGTGTTAATTTGTGTCCCCATGAAAATCATCTCTCTTCTGACTTCTAACTCCCAGATAGAAGATAGATAAATAGAGAGAAAGAAAAAAGTCAAGGAGCCCTGAGTTTGATGCATGGATGAAATAACCTTTCTTTGTTTTGCCTTCATGGGACTCTTCATAAATCTTCCTATGTTTCATCAATAGTCAATGGATGAAAGAGACAAGGGCTCGAAATAAAAATAATTATCCAAATTTAGACAGTTCCAATATGGTTAAAATGTTCTTCATCTAATGTCGTGTATCAGATGTAAAAGAAGCCTAGTCAGAGAAAGACTGGGGGTGGGGGTGGGGAAGTGTATGGATTAGATGAGTGTCCTCCCAAACCAATATTTTATAAAATGTCTTTGGAGTCCTGAAAATTTTTAATCCAGGGTGAAAAATCACCATATTAAAATTTAGGATGGATAAAAATTTTGAGAGTTTTGTTTTGTTTTGTTGTAAAGTGGGAGAAAGGATTGTAAATGGGGTAATGGAGAAGAAAAACCAGCATAAAACCTGGACTAAGTATATTCTCAGGCAAATCAATTCAGAAAAAAATAAGGATAGTAATTGATAATGTGGAGATTGACGCTCTCAAAATTATCTGTGCTGCATACCCCTTGGAAAGTGTGGGTGCTCCAGGAGTATACACCTATGTGAAGGTCAGAATTTTGCAGTGCTTAAAGCTTAAACAATTTCGTGAGTGCTCTTCAAGAAAAAGAATACAAATATTTGTTGTTGTTGGGTGTCATTTAGTCGATTCAGACGCACAGTGACCCCATGTGACAGAGTAGAACTGCCCCATAGAATTTTCCTGGCTGTAATCTTTATGGAAGCAGACTGCCAGGTTTTTCTCCCAAAGAGCAACTGGGTAGCTTCAAACTGCCAACCTTTCAGTTAGCAGCCAAGCACTTAATCGTTGCACCACCAGGGCTCCTTACCAATTTTTTGTTATTGTTAGGTGCCATCAAGTCCCTCCAACTCATAGCGACCCCATGTACAACAGAACAAAGCACTGCTCAGTCTTGAGCCATCCTCACAATTGTTGCTAATTTTGAGTCCATTGTTGCAGCCACTGTGTCAGTCCAACTCGTTGAGGGTCTTCCTCTTTTTCGCTGCCCCTCTACTTTACCAAGCGTGATGTCCTTCTCCAGGAACAGGACCAATATTTATTACATGCTAAATACAGGGCCTTGGAAGAGGCTTGAGCACCTGTGGGATCCTGAAGCTTAAATTTTATTAGTTTCATGATAATTCAACTTCTGGATATGGGGCTACTTAGCACCTATTATATTAATAGCCTTTGGGACCTCAGCTCAGACAGAGAGCATCCTATTTTAACATCCAGTTAGTATTATGTTTCTGTCATTTGTGATTTTTTTAAATTCAAACTTGTCTTTCTTCTTTCTTACACCATAAGTCATTAAGAGCCGTTTTTCTTCTCCTGAACCCCCCCAAAACCCTAAATAGCGGACAGCACAAAATGTTGGTGATCAAATCGTTTACTCAATCCCTCCCCTCACTAGCCAGGAATAGCACAATTTTCTGAAACAATTTCCCCTCTCCATGTTTTCCAAGGATCTCTTGGATTTCTGGGAGTCCAAAGATGGTAGTGCACATTGATTCCTGTTACCAGGTATGTTCCAGGGCTGCATTGTTTCTTCCAGAAACCTCAAGAGGAGAACAAGTGGCTGGATAGAACAAGGCTGGACACATCTTACCGATGGCTGAGAAACAGGAAGTCATTTTTAACTTAGATAGTGACCAGGGTCTCCTTGGGTACTTCAGAGGAAATTTCTGGAATCTTGGTAGGCTCTGGCATAGAGGTTGGGTCCACAACATGGTGGCATATATTATTCTCCATTCTTTCTATATCACAACCTTTCTTAACCGTTGTTTCTGTTCCCATCCACAGCCAACAGCCAGGCCTCAAGTCTGGATCCAGAACAAAGAGCTATTTTTGCTTCCATCACACTCCTCCTCCATCACAACTTCTCCTTTTGTTGTCATTGTGTGCCCTCCAGTTGAGTCAATTCTGACTCATGGTGACCCTACAGGACAGAGTAGATCTGCCCCATTGGGTTTCAAAGAATGTAATCTTTATGGGAGCAGACTGTCACATCTTTCTCCTGCAGAGCAGCTAGTGGGTTCAAACCACCAACTTTCAGTTAGCAGCTGAGAGCTTAACCAATGTGCCACCAGGGCACCTCTGCCTCTCCTTTTAGGACCACAAAAAATAATTCTGATTATATCAGCCTTGCCTGGCAATGAAGGAAACCTCCCAAAGAAGGGGACCCTCACTGTTTCCAGGAGTTCTAACAATTGCCCTTCAGAGAGATGTTATGGTCAGTTATTTAAAGGAGGTCTTTTCTCCTGAGAGATAATTTCTCATTGATTCCAAGATGCTCAAATCTATACTTTTATGGGGCTAACTAACTTCGGTGGTCCTATGAGCTTTCTTATACCTCTGTCATTAATATATACTACAAAATAAAGTGTATTCTCCAGGAAGGCTTAACACTCTGTTGGCATTTTATCATCTAGGTGTCCTTTTACTTGCATATTTATGGTCACATTGTTTCTTTGTACTTTTAGCCTCCTTAAAGGCATAAATTTTATCAGGGCATTTCTTTATGCACCTATTGTATTTGGACAATTATAAACAGGCAGAAGCCAAACTGACTCCAGGACAAAATTTAGTTACAAGTAACAGATACAGGCAGTCCCCAGGTTATGAGTGAGAATCATTTCTAATGGTGTCTTTGTCCAATTTGTAGGTAAGTTGGAACAGTTGCATATGGTTCTTATTTAGCCTTACTTTGGTACAAGAAAAGGCTGGAAGACTTTTCAATTATTTAAAAGCTGTATGAGCAGCTAGTGAAGGTGATTGTGATGAAGAATTTGTTGCAAGTAGGGGTTGGTTCAGTTGTTTAAAGTGAGGGAAAATTTACATAATATTAAAGGGCAAGTATGAGTTATCCCTAAATCAGATGTTCGTAACCTGGGGTCTGCCTGTATCCCCTACCTAGTTATACTTTACTTCTTACAGTTTACAAAAACATGTTCCTGTATGGGATACTGTTATGGATTGAATTGTATCCCCCAAAAATATGTGTTGTAGGTCCTAACCTCTATGTCTGTTGTTATAATCCCATTTAGGAATTTAGTTGTCTTTTTATGTTAATGAAGCAGGGTTAGTGTAAGGTATATCTTGAGTCAATCTCTTTTGAGATATAAAAGAGATTAAACCAGCAAGTGAGCAAGTAGAGATGGGGAAAGAGAGATGCCAAGCCACATGAAGATTGCCCAGGAGCAGAAGCTCAAAAGAGACAAGGACCTTCCTCTACAGCCAACAGAAAGAGAAAGCCTTCCGCTAGAGATAGCACCATGAATTCAGATTTCTAGCCTCCTAAACTGTGAGAAAATAAATTTCTGTTTGTTAAAGCCACCTACTCGTGGTATTTCTGTTATAGCAGCGCTAGATAACTGAGACAGATACTAAGGAAGTCAAAATTAGTATTAGCCCTCTAAGACTGTTTGACAGCATTTCCAACAGCTTTTATGATATTCCTTCCCGCACTCGTTAATATAAACTTTTAAGCACACAAGGGTAATTCATTGTTGGAGCTGTTATGAGTTATGTATTTTAGGTATAGAATTAACAGGTATTTCAACTTCATCATTTTGGTGGCCCCCACAAGAATTACTGCGTCTTTCACCTTGTAGTTCAAATGAGTTCAAAAGAGGAAGGCAGCATTACGTGATTGAAAAGATCTCATGATCTCAATTAGATTAATAGACACTCACCTTAATCCAGTTCCACAATCTCTAACAAAGACTAAATTCTGCTGTAATAGTAAATACATATTATGTGATAGCCAGAATGTGTTTTTGTTTGACATGTAAATTCTCAACTAAATCTGAGTAAAAAAACAATAACCACAAATATTTATTGAATACTTAATATATATCAGGTTCAATAAATTGATTATCTCATTCTAACAACAATCCTATGAGGTAGGTACTGCTGTGCCTTAGTTATCTAGTGCTGCTATAACAGAAATACTGCAAGTGGGTGGCTTTAACAAATAGAAGTTTATTTTCTCACAGTTTAGGAGGCCAGAAGTACAAATTCAGGGTGCCATCTCTAGGGGAAGACTTTCTCTCTCTGTTGGCTATGGAAAAAGGTCCTTGCCTCTTTTGAGCTTCTGTTCTTTGGCTCCTTGGTGATCTTCATGTGGCATGGCATCTTTCTTCTCCCCATCCCTGCTTGTCTCCTTGCTTAATCTGCTCTTTATATCTCAAAAGAGATTGTTTTAAGACACATCCTACACTAATACTGCTTCATTCACATAACAAAGAAAAACCATCCCCAATGGGATTATAACCACAGGTATAGGGATTAGGATTTACAACACATATTTTGGGTGGACGCAGTTCAATCCATAACATGCTATTAGCCACATTTATTTAAATTAGGGAATTGGAATTTAGAAAGAATAACTTGATGTCTTAAACTTACACAGGTAATTAGTAAGGGAGGCAGGATTTGAGCCCAAATAAACCCCATATTCCTGAATACTAACATTACAGAGAGATGCTTTGAGAAATCTTCCCATTACTAATTACTCAAGGCTAACGTCCATGGTAGATAATGAAGTGACAGATGGAGGGTGAAAAAAATCTAGTAATTCCTAAACTCTGCTGGCTATTTTCTTCCCATGTGAGACATGATAACAACTTCTATAAAGTTCCTATCAACAAATTCTATAAACTCTATTGAGGTTAATGGCGATCCTTGCATCAGAAACAACAATGTACGTTGATTCTTGAGTTGCAAGTAAGTGCCTTTGGTCTATGCTTGTGGGGGCCCTGGTGGTGTAGTGGTTAAGAGTTCAGCTGCTAACCAAAAGTTCAGCAGTTCAAATCCACCAGCTGCTCCTTGGAAACCCCATTGAGCAGTTCTACTCTCTCATAAAAGGTCACTATGAATCAGAAATCAACTTAATGGCAACAGGTTTGTGGCTGTAGAGTAGAGAATGCTTTGGGAAGGGATCCCACCAAAATGCAGATATTTGTCTTTCTTGTGTGGTCCTGCAAAATCAATATCCATGATATTTGCTGGCTTTTTTATTCTTCTCATTCTCTCAAAAAGGTGGGTGCCTTTGGCAGATTATATGTAGTAAATTTATGGTCTTTTCAATACCCAAATCAATTCAAGGTCACTAGACACAACTCTTAGTAACCATCTCCAAGAAAACAATTCCAAAATCCATTGCACAAAGCTTAGCCAAGATAACAGGATGGTTCTCTTTTGAAAGAGCAATTTAATTTCCACAGGAGAAAAAAAAAGTATTATCTGTGGCAAATAACTTATGTTGCTGTTTTGTGGAATGCTAGAATTCCTCTGGAAGTTTTCTTACTTCTACTTCTACTTTCAAACAGGGTAGACTGAACTACCTAAAAAGAAAACTAACAAGGTCTTCCAACATAAACACTTTTCATGATGGTGGCATAATTTATTCTGAGATCTGTAGTGAGCTATTGTTCAGAACATCATATAATATTTTCAGCCAAAAAGAAGATAAACAAATGACCATAAGCACTTAACAAAGTATCCAGATGACATATAGGTAGCATCACTAATGTGAATAGAGCAGAGTTCAAGTTACCTAAACATGGTACAGGTAGGCTTCTGTTCTCTCTTGATGAAATATTTGCAGTTTGTACTGTGGCCAAACAAGCAGAAATGCAAGTTAAATTTCAAAATTTACAGTTGTTTCATGTTCCTTTGAAAATTTGATCACGTTTCTGATACTGTCAAATATTAGACCATGCTTATATGGTGTATTAGTTTCCTGTTGCTGCTATAACACTAGTGGCTTAAAACGACACAAATGCATTATGTTAAGTTTTGGAGGTCAGAATTCCTAGATGAGTCTTGAAGGGCTAAAATCAAGGAATCTGCAGAGCTACATTCCTTTTGAAGGCACTAAGAGAGAATGCATTCTTTGCCTTTTCCAGGTTGTTGTTGTTGGGTGTCATCGAGTCGATTCAGCTTCTAGGTTGTTTTTGTTGGGTGCCATTTAGTCTATTTCAACTCATAGTGACCTCATGTGACAGAGCAGAACTTCCCCATATGATTTTCTAAGCTGCAATCTTTACGGGAGTAGATAGCTATGTTTTTCTCCCACAGAACTGCTCGGTGGATTCGAACCATAAACCTTTCCGTTAACAGCTGAGCACTTAACTGTTGAGCCACTAGAGCACCTTCCAGCTTCTAGAGGCTGTCCTAATGCCTTGGCTCATTACTGCATCACTCTGACCTCTGTTTCCATCATCACATCTCCTTCTCTGATTCTGACCCTGCTGCCTCTCTTTTACAAAGACCCTTGTAATTACATTGGGCCCACCTGGATAATGCAGCATAGTCTCCCCATCTCAAAATCCTTAATTTAGTCACTCACATCTGCAAATAAGGTAACATATACCTTAAACCTTATAAGGTAGCATATTCCTTATGTAACGAACATAGTACCATGTTCTTATTGTTTGTTGCCTGTTGTCAATAGCATAAGGTAACATATACTTTATGCCATGTAAGGTAACATAGTAACAGGTTCTGGGGACTAACATGCCTATATTTGGGAGCCATTATTGTTCTTATCACAGCCAGTGTCATAAACAAGGGTGCAATTGAGAGTTACTGTAGGAAAAGCCTGGACTTTGTAGCAGTCAGACAACTCTGGGTTTGAATCCCACATTCCCACATACAGGCTCAAGCACTTCATTTGTAATGTGGTCACTCCCAGAAGGCCTCATGAACAGTCAAGTGGGACTTTTAAAGAAGTCCACCAAAAACCTCTCTTGTTCTCGTTGGCCAGAACTGCATCTCATGTCAAATCCCGAATCAATCAGGAATCGTAGCAAAGGGGTAGAAGTATTCTAAATAGGACAAATCAGGGCTTACTTCTGGAGCTCAGAGTACTCTGATTCACAGGCTGTAGGGGGTGGGGAAAATAGATCCCTAAAAATAATAGAGTTCTTTTAAGAAGGGAGAATGGATGCTGAATAAGCAGCCAACAATATCAATTACTGACTTTCCAAAACTTATCCTAAGTAGTAACTCTAAACACATAATTACCTTTGTTCCTTAAAATGAAGTAATTTGTTTAAAAACACATACAGTAGGAGGCAGAGCCAACATGACACTATAGACAGAAGCACCAAGACATCCCTACACAGCAAAGACCCAAAAAGCTAAGTAAAAAAGAGACAAACGTCAATCCCAGAACCCTAAGCATCAAATGAAGAGATAACTCAACTGAGCACCTAATGGAATAAGAAACTGACAGAGAAGAGAGAGCGAGGAGAGATACGGAGAAGAGGTCCCCTATCAGCTAACATGGCACCAATTCACCATCTTGGACTCCTTGGTCACTGAGAATGGTGGACAGGGAGTACAAGAAGACAGCTTCAAGGAGCTCCCAGCAGGAAACAGAGCACCCGGGAACCAGTGATTCATGTTTTCCCACCCCTCGCCCTTCTTCCCCCTGCTCAGCCTCTGCTGATTCCTGGCAGTCTCCCTCAGCCAGGGAGACACTGAGTCCTTGCCACTTGGATTTGTTCTGCCCACACCAGCAGCTCATTCAGTGCCATTTTTTTGTTGTTGTTGTTGCTTTTTTCAGCTTCTTTTGGTTGCTTCTCTCTCTCTCACCTCCTTCCCCTCACTTCTTTTGAACACCTGGCTCCGTGAGCCATCTCCACTCCTTCTTGATAGGCTGTAAAGCATTGCTTAGCTGGTGAACCACTTCCTGGGTCTGCACAACCATGCTGGTGGGATCCCTGGAGGCTTTTTTTTTCCTTTTTGTTTTTCTTCATTTCTCGGTTTCTCGTCTCTCTACTTTCCTTCTTTTCCTGTCTCCTAAATACCCGGCACTGTGTACCATCTCCACCATTCTAGATGGTCTCTGCAGTGCCGCTCAGCTTGGGAGCCACTTTCCTGGTCTGCTCTGCCAGTGGGCTCCCATGAGATATTTTTTTTCTCAATTTCTTGTCTCTCTTTACCATCCTTCTCCTCTTTTCTCCTGAACACCTGGCACCGTGTGCCACCTCTGCTCCTTTAGATGGGCTGTGCAGTGCCACATAGCTGGGAAGCCACTTCCCTGGTCCTGTGTGCTATCTCCGCATCTTCTGGAGGGACTGTGTAGTGCTGCTCAGCTGGGGACCCACTTCCGGTGGGCTCCCTTCGTGCATTTTTTTTTTTCTTTCTGCTTTCTTCCTTTTTATTCTGCGTTTCTTGTCTATGTCTACTTTCCTTCCTCCCAACCATCTGGCATCTTTTTTTTATTTCTTTTTTTTTAACTCGGTTTCTTGTCTCTCTCTACATTCCTTCCATTCCTTTCTCCCGACCACCTAGCTGTGTGTGCCTTTCTCTCTCTCTTTTTTTTAAATCTAGTTTCTTATCTCTCTCTCCCTTCCCTCCTTTCTTTTCTCCTGCCCACCTAGCTATGTGTGGTATATCTGTCTCTTCTTGATGGGCTGTGTCTCATCAGCTGGCAGGTCTGTGCCACTCCAACCGCAGGGTCCCTCAGCAATTTTTTTTTTTTTTTGGCTCCTGTTTCTCTCTCTTCTTTCTCTTCTTTCCCACACCCACTTAGCAACACACATCACAACCTTCCCCCTCTCTCCTGCCTATCTGCACCATGCGCTGAGCATCGTATCCCTGAGCAGCACAGGCATAGTCTACCAGAAACTGCCCTGCACTGACCTCTGGCCTCGCCCTGTCAGCCCCAGTACATGCGACAAGTGACCCATCCCAGCCCCTTACCTTCCGCTGGTCCTGCTCTGCTTCACAATAGCTGAGTAACTGGCCCTGCCCATTGGACAAGGTGGGTGAGAAGTATCTTGCCCACAGATGAGCAAAAATGAAGAATGCCCAGCCCACCTGCTCAGACATAGCCAAATAAAACAAAACAGCAGGACAAAACAAACAAATCTACAATCAATAAATGAAGGAAATAACTAGTGAATGTCTGAAAACAGTAGACAATATCAAAACATATAAAAAACAGGACAAGATGGTTTCAGTAGGTGTCCAAAATAAAACACCAGATGATCTTCCAGTAGAAGAAAAGTCATTAGACCTAACTGATAGGGAATTCAAATCTCTAATATTCAGAATTATTCAAGAGTTGGAGCAAAAATCAGACAAAAATGAGGAAACAATAGACAAAATCATAGAAAAGACAGACAAAATCATGGAAAAGACAGACAAAATAACAGAAGAATTCAGGAAAATAATACAGGAACAAAACGTCAAAATAAATTTACAATGAGAAATCATACAAAAACAGCAATAATAAATCCAAAAGATAAACAAGAAGATTTCAGAAATGGACGGGGTCATAGAAGGTTTGAGGAGCAGGTTTGAAATAATGAAAGACAAGATCAGTGAAATTGAAGACAAATACTTGGATACCACTTTGTTAGAGGAAAAATCAGAGAAAATAATGAAGAAAAATGAAGAAACCCTGAGAATGATGTGGGATACAAACAGAAGCAAAAATTTGCAAGCGATTGGAATTCCAGAACAGGGGGAGAAAATGGAAAACACAGAGAGGATCACTGAAGAATTGCTGACAGAAAACTTCCTCAATATCATGAAAGATGAAAAGCTGACCAACCAAGATACTCAATGAACCCCATGTAGGATAGTCCCCAAAAGAAAGTCACCAAGGCATATCATAATCACACTCGCTAAAACCAAAGACAAAGACTCCTGAGAGCAGCTCAAGAAAACCAAAAATCACATACAGAGGGGAAACAATAAGACTAAGCTCTGATTAATCTGCAGAAACCATGCAGGCAAGAAGGCAATGGGGTGACATATATAAAACCTTGGAAGAAAAAGTTGTCAACCAAGAGTAATATATCCTGAAAACTCTCACTCAAATATGATGGTGAAATTAGAACATTTCCTGATTAACAGAAATTAAGGGAATATGTAAAAAACAAACCAAACTTACAAGAATTATTAAAGGTAGTCCTTTGATCTGAGAACAAACAACATCAGACAACAGCCTGAATCTAGGATGTAAGATCGAATCAGCCAGATACCAACCTAGGTAATAAACTCTCAAGGATTAATCAAACTAAAAGATTTACAACAGGGAACCAGAGAGGTTAATCTGTAAATGACAACAACATCAGAACAATAAAAGAGGGAATAAACAGTGTAGGTATAGATAGAACTTTCAAATGGAGATGAAGGCAAGGTGATACAAAGTAATAAAAGATTGGATCAGACTTAGGAAGATAAGGGTAAATTTCAAGGTAACCACAAAAAAAGTTAACAAGCCTACTCATCAAAATAAAGAAGAAAAACATAAAGTCTCGATAAACACAAAATCTACAAAAACAAGAGAAGAGATTGAAAAGATAATTTAAAAAAACTCCCAACAACAACAAAAAAACCTGGCCCAGATGGCTTCACTGGAGAATTCTACCAAACATTCAGAGAGGAGCTTACACCAGCACTACTATTTCTGAACACAGAAAAGGAAGGGATAGTTCCAAATTCATTCTATAAAGCCAGCAAAACCCTGCTACCATTACCAGGCAGAGACACCATAAAAAATAAAATTACAGACCAATATCTCTCATGAATATAGATGCAAAAATTCTCAATAAAATTCTAGCCAACAGAACTCAACATCATATCAAAAAAATAATACACCACGACCAAGTGGAATTCATACCAGATATGCAAGGATGGTTCAACATTAGAAAATCAATCAATGTAATCCACCACATAAACGAAAGAAAAGAATCACATGATCATCTCAATCAACACAGAAAAGACATTTGACAAAGTCCAACATCATTCCCGATAAAAATTCTCAATAAAATAGGTATAGAAGGGAAATGTCTCAATATAATAAAGGGCATCTATACGAAACCAACAGCCAATATTATTCTTAATGGAGAGAGGCTGAAAACATTCCCCTAGAGAACAGGAAGAAGACAAGGATGCCCTTTATCACCACTCCTGTCTTAGACATCTAGTGCTACTCTAACAGGAATACCATGAGTGGATGGCTTTCACAAAGAGAAATTTATTTTCTCACAGTCTAGTAGGCTAGAAGTCCAAATTCAGGGCAGCAGCTCCAGGGGAAGGCTTTATCTCTCTGGTGGCTCTGGAGGAAGTTCCTCATCGCCATCAGTCTTCCCCCGGACTAGGAGCTTCTTTGCACAGGAACCTTGGGTCCAAAGGACACACTCTGCTCCTGGTGCTTCTTTCTTGGTTGTACGAGGTCCCCAGTTCTCCATTTGCTTCCCTTTCCTTTTATCTCTTGTAAGGTAAAAGGTGGTACAGGCCCCACCCTAGGAAAACTCCCTTTACATTGGATCAGGGATGTGACCTGGGTAAGGGTGGTGTTGCAATCTCACCTTAATCCTCTTTAACACAAAATTACAATCACAAAATGGAGGCCAACCAGACAGTTTTGGGAATCATGGCCCAGCCAAATTTATACACACATTTTCTGGGGGACATAATTCAAACCATGACAATTCTTATTTAA
>NW_004443972.1:19950422-19968202 GCF_000243295.1 Trichechus manatus latirostris | reverse complement strand
CATCAAAAGACTTCACCAAAAGAGTAAAAAGAGAACCTACAGACTGGGAAAAAAATTTTGGCTATGACAAATAAGACAAAGTTCTAATCTCTAAAATCTACAGGAAAATCCAACACTTCTACAACAAAAAGACAAATAATCCAATTTAAAAATGAGCAAAAGAAATGAACAGACACTTGACCAAAGAAAATATTCAAACAGCTAACAGACACGTAAGGAAATGCTCGTGATCACTAGCCATTAGAGAAATGTAAATCAAAACCACAATGAGATACCATCTCACCCCGGCATTACTGACACGAATAAAAAAAAAACAGAAAATAACAAAAGTTGGAGAGGCTGCAGTGAGATTGGAACTCTTATGCAGCTGGTGGGAATGAAAAATGGTACAACAATTTTGGAAAACAATATGGTGCTTCTTTAGAAAGCTAGAAATAGAAATACCATATGATCCAGCAATCCCACTGCTAGATATATATCCTAGAGAAATAAGAGCCATCACACAAATAAACATATGCAAACCTATGTTCATTGCAGCATCATTCACTATAGCAAAAAGATGGAAACAGCCTAGATGTCCATCAACAGATGAATGGATAAACAAACTATGGTATATACACACAATGGAATACTAAGCAATGATAAGGAACAATGATGAATATGTGAAGCACCTCACAACATCAATGAATCTGGAAGGCATTATGCTGAGTGAAATAAGTCAATTATGAAAGAGCAAATATTGTATGAGATCACTACTATAAAAACTCATGAAAAGGTTTACACACAGAAACAATCTTCAATGGCTACAAGGGAGAAGAAGGGTGGGGAGGGAAAACACTAAAAAGACAATAGATTAGTGGTAACTTTGGTGAAGGGTAAGACAGTACACAATACTGAGGAAGCCAGCACATCTTGTCCAAGGGAAGGTCATGGAAGCTCCATACGACACATCCAAACTCCCTGAGGGACCGAATTACTGGGCTGAGGGCTGTGTGGACCATGGTCTCAGGGAATATCTAGCCCAACTGGCATAACATAGTTTATAAAGAAAATGTTCTACATTCTACTCTGGTGAGTAGCTTATGGGGTCTTAAAAGCTTGTGAGCAGCCATCTAAGATACTCCACTTGTCTCACCGTGTTGGGAGCAATGGAGAAGGAAGAAAACCAAAGACATAAGGGAAAGATTAGTCCAAAGGACTAATGGACCACAACTACCACAGCCTCCACCAGACTGAGTTCAGCACAACAAGATGGTGCCTGGCTACAACCACTGACTGCTCTGACAAGCATCACAACAGAGGGTCCCAGACACAGCTAGAGAAAAAAGTAGAACAAAATTCTAACTCACAAAAAAAGACCAGACTTACTGGCCTGACAGAGACTGGAGAAACCCCAAGAGTATGGCCTTGGACATGCTTTTAGTTCAGTAATGAAGTCACTCCTGAGGGTCACCCTTCAGCCAATGATTAGACAGTCCCATAAAACAAAACGAGACTAAAGGGGCACACCAGCCCGGGGGCAAGGACTAGAGGGGACAGGAAAGCTGGTAATAGGAAACCCAAGGTCGGGAAAGGAGAGTATTGACATGTTGTGGGGTTGGTAATCAATGTCACAAAACAATATGTGTACTAATTGTTTAATGTGAAGCTAGTTTGTTCTGTAAACTTTCATGTAAAGTACAAAAAAAATTAAAATAAATAAATAGAATCACATAGAGTAGTACCTGGAACTCAATAAATAATATCTATCAGCTACAGTTATTATTCTATAATTATTATTAGCAAGCTTTATTACATAGGCTTTTTATTAATGCTTTGGACAAGTATAAAATCATAATTTTGAGAAACAGGGATTTAAACAATCCTAAAATACAGAACTGATCCTTGAGTTCTGGAAAAAGTGGGAATCCAGCAGACAGCATGTTCTGTCTGCTGGTCACGTTTATACCACATGTTTCTCCTCACTCCACAACCCCACAACTAGTCTTCTATTTTGGATCCTATTCGAGCTCTTGTCCATCAGATTGTTCACATTTGCTTCTAGCCTCTATCTGGCATTTCTTCTGTCACTACAGGCTCTTATTCCCAGTTTTTTCTCTGTTTTGGGGCTCTCAGCTCTTTCCTTTCTGCTTAACACACGTAACTCTCACAGTTTTTCTGCTGTCATTGTTGTGCCATTTGGGTGAAAACTGTGTCAGTCAGAAATCCTTGTGTTTCACATGCTACTGGGCTGCTGTTCTTTGCTCCCTCATTGGCCACTACGCATCACTGCAGGAACCTGCCAGGCTCGTGCTACTTCCCTGAGTACAGAATACCCAACTGAAATAGATTTCTAAACGTTAACTGGTGGTGCAGGAAAGAAATGCCTTCTTAATAATGTGATAATGTCTTAGCAAAGCAAGGGTGGTGACAAACCTTATTCTGGCATGTTTTAGACCAGGAGTCAGGAGCAAAGCACTCTCCTGTTCAGGGATTTCTGTCTTGTTTGCTTTCAGTCAGAGACGAAGTCTCTTATAATAGGAATCCTAAAGCAAGATGATTGACATCCAACTCTTCAATGCGGTATATCAGCCATTTTAAGGAAGGCAGAATAGCCTCAAAGTTTGAAGGCTGAAAGTAGTTTCATTGTTACACTTATAAATGGATTTATGATGGCACAGTGGTTAAGAGCTCAGCTGCCAACCAAAAGGTCTGCAGTTTGAATCAACCAGCTGCTCCCTGGAAACACTATGGGGCAGTTCTGCTCAGTCCTGCAGGGTCACCACGAGTCAGAGTTGACTTGATGGCAACAGGTATACAGTATTGTAGTATAGTATATATAAAAACAGTATAATATTTTTTTTCTTAACTGGAGTGCCAAACATGTTGAGTTAAGGTAAAATCAACGAGGCATTAATTTTAATCTATCTACAAATCTCATAACAAACTCCCCCATTTCCTTTAGCATATAAAGAATGGGGCCTATACAGGATACTATTATAGGCTTCATGGTGCTTTATAAGTAACTCACTAGCACTATGGACAAATTAGCACTTAATAAATGCTTTTGGGGGATGATGATTTGCTAGTTTATGTTAGGCAGCTTTGAAAGGCTAGCAACTTGAAAACATTAATATGTCTTCTGATCATACTTAGTCTATAATAAGGGAATCTCCAAACACCAATATACTCTACCCATTGTGCTGTTTAGGCATATAACATCCCTGTATGTTTTCCACATGTAATTTGTAAAATGAACTTAAAAGTAAAGTCTTCTTTTATGATCATCCCATCTCACTTTCTTCAGCTGTCCCACTCATTCAAAAGCCTTTCCATGTCTTTGATACCCTCAGGCTTCCCACTCTCTGGTCTAAGCTTACTTTCTCCTCGATATGTACCATAGGCTAAATATCCATTCTCTTCTCCAGTTTTTGCACATCACCTCTGTCATGGATTGAACTATATCCCCCCAAAAATGTGTGTATCAATTTGGCTGGGCCATGATTCCCAGAATTGTGTGGTGGGCCTCCTTGTGATTTTAATTTTATGTTAAAGAGGATTAGGGGGGATTGTAACACCACCCTCACCCAGGTCACATCCCTGATCCAATGTAAAAGGAGTTTTCCTGGGGTGTGGCCTGCAGCAACTTTTATCTCTCAAGAGATAAAAGGAAAGGGAAGCAAGCAGAGAGTGGGGAACCTCATAACATCAAGAAAGCAGTGCCAGGAGCAGAGTGTGTCCTTTGGACCTGAGGTCCCTCTGTGGAGAAGCTCCTAGTCTGGGGGAACATTGATGAGAAGGCCGACAGAGAGAGAAAGCCTTACCCTGGAGCTGACGCCCTGAATTTGGACTTTTAGCCTACTTTACTGTGAAGAAATAAACTTCTCTTTGTTAAAACCATCCACTTGTGGTATTTCTGTTATAGCAGCACTAGATGACTAAGACAACCTCCATCTTAGTCAAAAAGCCTTTCCTTTAGAGTAATAGTTTCAGCTATTAAAAAATCTTCAAAGTCTTAAATACATTGACACACACAGTTCGCTTACTGCAGCCTCATAACAATCCTTTACTATTGGTAAGTGAACATTATGATCCCCTTTTATGGGTGAGAAGATCGAGGTCCACAGAAACTAAATGAATTAAGTAAACTTGGCCACATAGCAAGCAAACTGGGATAGGGCATTCTGAGACATAAATGCAGAATTTATGCTTCTTACTTTACTACTCCTTTACTGTTCATTCTAAATCTTTCTAAAATACTTAAATTGTTCAGGCATTAATCAAAACAACAATGCCTGTGACCACTGGTAAAATAAAAGGATAGTTTCCCAAAAGATACAAATCACTTCTACTTATACGGATCCATCTTTTTATTCATGTGATTAAATCTCCTGAGATATTTGTAATAGCAAACATTTTTTAACCATGATTTTTAGGTAACTATCTTTATTTGTACATGCCTCTCCCCTCTCCTCCCACCTCTATAGGTAAAAGTGGGCAGAAATATAAAATACAGTACATGCTTTCAACCAAAGGGCCAAAATTTGAGGTGTGCTAATTTTTGGAAATCTCCTCTCAAGTCTCCAGGGTCTCTGAGAACTGATAGTGTTTAGTGACCTTCAGTTCCAGTGTATCATCCTTAGAGGATTGAAATTGATTTTCTTCATGTTACCGTGTGAGAATCCAGAGCCTACGGCCCCTGACCCGCTCGTTGCCTAGGAGTGTGCCGCGGCCCTAACAGTGGAGATGTGAGCACCAGGCTTTGAGGGAAGCATAAATGGTAGCAGCAGGGCTCTCATCCTGCCTGCATTGTTTTGAAGTTATTCTTCCAGACTGTGCTTTCATTTCAGTTCATTATTCTTCTCCATGTGCTGCCTCATGGGCCAGCTCGATTCTAAACTTGCTTTTCTAGCTTCTGAAAAACAAAAATTGGCTACCTACTAACTGTATTTATTATAAAAGCTTTATCACTAAATTTTGCAAAAAAGAAAAAAACTGAAATCTGTAATGTCTACACTGTATTTACTACACTGCATAGTAAAGCACTGGAAACCACCAGAAGTTGAAGGATCCCACCCACTGTTGTTGGTGAGCCAAACTTTCAGAGCAATCAATGGCAACAGCAAAGTAACTTTTTATGGGAACCAGAGGGATTATTGGCTCCTCATTTACAAAGTCCCCTTCGAAGATCCTGTGAGATCGCCTAGCTATGTATTTACAGGTCATAGTTTTCTTTAAAATTTGCAAAACTAAAGCATTTTAACTACAATTCTTTAGAAAGTCAGGTCTTTCTCCACCCTTCATATTTCCCCTGGTATCTGGTGGTATTGGAGGAGCCATGGGCATTTGACAGATCTGGTTTAAGGGAGGTTGAGTTGGGGATACATTTAGTTTGGATTTGTTGTTAGCTACCATTGAGTTGGCCCATGACTAATGGTGACCCCATACACAATGGGATTTGAGCTTTGTGATCCAAAAGTAGATAGACAGGACTTTCTTCCTAGTCTATCTTAGCCTGGAAGTTCCTCTGAAACCTGCTCAGCATCACAGCAACATGCAAGCCTCCACTGACAGACTGATGGTGACTGTAATTGAGGTGCATTGGTTGGAATTGAACCTGGCTATGGAAGCCCTTGGAGCCCCGGTGGCCAGTGGTTAAGAGCTTGGCTGCTAACCAAAAGGTCAGCAGTCTGAATCCACCAGCCGCTCCTTGGAAACCCTATGAGGCAGTTCTACTCTGTCCTATAGGATCGATAAGAGCCGGAATCCACCCGACGGCAACGGGTTTGGTTTTTTGGTTTATGGGAGCCCTGGTGGTGCAGTTTGAATCCACCAGCCACTCCTTGAAACCCTATGAGGCAGTTCTACTCCATCTGATAGGGCCGCTATGAGTCGGAATCCACTTGACAGCAATGGGTTTGGTCTTTTTTTTTTATTTTACGGGGACCTGGTGGCACAGTGGTTAAGCATTTGGCTGCTAACCAAAAGGTTGGCAGTTCGAATCCACCAGCCACTCCTTGGAAATCCTATGCGGGCAGTTCTATTCTGTCCTATAATAACGTCGCTATGAGTCAGAATGGACTCAAGGGCATTGGGTTTGGTGTTCTTTTTTATCCCACAGGGAAGGAGCTCTGGTGACACAGTGGTTAAGCACTTGGCTGTTAACCAGAAAAGGTCAGCTGTTCAAACCCACCAGCCACTCCACTGGAGAAAGATGTGGCAGTCTGTTTCTATAAAGATTATAATTAATTTAATAAAAAAGTTTGTCATTTTTCCTGGAGTTGCTGATGTCATGTATTTGATCACTTTTTATATTTGTAAACTATTCTAATTTTTTCTTATTCTAAATAAATATCCACTTTTGAACAGGCCCACCCATCCCTAAATTTTTTGGACCTAAGAAAGAAGATAAACGGAGGTGCACACATACCACATGTCTAAGCATCCAAGTTTTAAATGATGTTAACAAGTCTAAATAAAATATGTTCTCCTATCCTGACAAATATAGCTCCATAAAGATAAAGAAGGAAACAAACATAAACGCTATAGTTTTTAGATGACTGAAAGTCTGCAAGATGTCAAAGATGACTGAATTATTTTACACATCTGGGTATTCTATTGATGGAATGGCAATTTTGGATGCTAATAACATAAAGATGTACATAAATTAATAAATTAAAGGTATTTATTTCAATAAAATTTATTTCTTTACTTTTAGCAAAACCTCTGGGTGTATTTTAATAATCATGACTTTTAGATAATTTGTACTTCATTGGCAGTGATATAATATTATCAACTTTTCTTGAGTACTTTATACTTTTTAATTAAGTTCAATTTGGAAACACTTTGCCAAGGCAGTAGCAGCTGGAATTGTCAATAAACTCCTTAAAGTAATGCTTAGATTCAGAAAGGAACCTTGAGTTTTGAATATCATATCCAAACATTGTGAAGGAGTCTTATACAATGTACACCCACTCCTCACTTATCAACATGGTTAGGTTCCAAAGAACAGGTCATTATCAGAAAATGGGCGTTATGCAAAAAATGGAAGATGATTACATTATTACATTAAAAGGCTGTTTGGGGCCCTTGTCTCCTCCACTGGCGCATTCCCAAGGACCCTACCTTCCTTTTATTCCTTTGCCCACTGCCTCCTGCTCTAAGTGCCCCCTCCCTACCAATTTCACAGGATGCCCGCTCGGCCCGGGGTGGGTGGGCATGCAGGGCTGGCACCGACCCCTCAGCCTCATTCAGCCATAGAGACCGTGAGTGAGAGGTTTGTACTGGAGTGACGCTATAAACTCTCCCATTAGTGCCCTGAGCCAGGGAGGACATCAGAAAACCATGAAGACCCCTAGCCGCACAGCCTCAGCCACTACCCTGAGGTTTAAAATGCGGATTCCAAACCCCAGCCCTAACCCATCCCCACAGGTACTCACTAAACAGATGTACCTTGGTCCCACCACCCCTCACTACACTTCTGAGGGACCCCACCTGACTGGAGCCTCCGCCGTGGGCACCCACTTTTCCAAAGTTCACTGCACAGAAGAAGTCTTCCCTCAGCTCTACAGAACCAGCTGACACTAGGCAGTACCCAGCCACTCCCATGGGATACTCGCCGCCCTCTGCGCCAGCCCCTACTCCTAACTCCTGCAGAGCCCTGACCAGGGGTTGGGCCAAAGCAGCGGCTGCAGGAACAGCCACGATTGCTGGCTGTGGAGACGAAGCTCCAATTTCCCAGGCCAACTCAGGAGCCGGCTCCAGACACCACGGCCAATGGCAAGTGAGAGCTATACTTTACCAGGCAAAATTCTGTCTCCCTGGCAACTCGGAGGCGGGGAATTGGCAAACTTGAGCTGTCAGAGACAGACAACAATTTTAGCCAATGACTGTTTGCACCAGTGTATGTGCCTTGACCAATGGGAACCGTGAGTGTAGGGAGGCAAATCAGGGGCCACGGGGAAAGATGAGTCAGGGAGACCACGAAAAGTAAGTTTATTATACCCATAGTTACCAGAGGGGTACACAGCAGGACACGGAGGGCCACAAGGGAGCACTTATGCATTCCTTACTGCCAGATGTCTGTCGTTAATGCACAAAATAGTCGGATAGTAGATTTTTTACTGTTGTTGTAAATGTGAAATGTTGGATAACGAGAAGGTTGATAAATGGAGTGTATTATTGTAATTGCAGAAAATATTTTTAAAAATACATACTTTAATTTTATCATATAAGTGGCTGTTACTTGTATTGTGATTTCATCATCTCTTAAGGAAATATCTATATCTGTATAGTAAGGTAAAGAGTCTATATTCACGTCAAGGATTTATATCTAGAGCTACATAAATACAAATTTAAGAATAATGTGAATTGTTTAGTATTGAAAAATATTTGTCAGCTGCCATGAGTGCAGCTGTTGTGAACTCCATGCTAATTTTATGAGTACCTCTGGAACTGAATTACGACATGAATAGAAGAAGACAGGAAGGGAAAGAGAGAGGGAAGGAAAGGAAGGAAGAAGGGAGGGAGGAAGGAAGGAAGGAAGCTTGGCACAACTAGGAAAATACACTTCAAGAAGCTAGAATCTCTTGCAGTCATGTTAGCTCAGAGTAAGGAATTGACAAGATAGTCTTTTCTCTTACCCAAGTAATTTTGCTGCTCATACCCTCTCTAAACTCTGATGCAACGTTCATCTTGAATGTTGACAGTGGCACAAACATAGAAATCTTTATGGTGCTTAGACGCAGTCACCATTTGTTTAGAGGACACAGAGCATGAGATGCAGAAAAGCCTTTCTCTGGGGTCTGAAAGGCGTTAGTCACGAGGGCACATGATCAGGTTTACAGGTGGCTCTATGTTAGTGCTCAGTGTCAGATCCTAAGGGACAGAGGCACCAGCGTTCTTTAATAAACTGTACGTGTGCGTGCGCTTATGTGTCCAGGACAAGGGCCCCCCTTGCCTGAGTTTAAGGGCTGTGGTACCTAATTTTGTATTTATAATTTTTTTTTCTTAAAGTGGGCCCTGAAGGTGTTCAGGATTCAGGCTCTACAAAACCTAGATCTACCCCATAGAGAAGTTCTGCATAAACATGGCAGGTTATTTCTTTGCTACAGCTCCTTTCCAGATCCCACGAAAATGCCTGAGTAGTGATTTTATTTTTTTTTTAAGTCATGAACCCTAAAGAGACAATATGGAAAAGGTCTAACAACAACAGAATTTAGAAAGCTGGAAAACAGATGTGTGAGTGGTGACTGAATTAGCAGACCAGAGAAGATTAAAACTTAAGGTGTCAGTCAACCTTGGAGTCTGTTTCACATCCAGCATCCATCCCTCAAATAATTCTACTGACTCCACCTAAAAAATCCATGCAGAATCTCATCACTTCTCACCATCTTTACTAATGATATCTACTGTTTGCTGTTAAATTTTTTCCACAGAAAGGTGGATTGAAGTTTTAACCCCCAGAATCTGTGAATGTAGCCTTATTTTCAAATAGGGTCTTCACAAATGTAATCAAGTTAGATGAGGTCATATTGGATTAGCCAAGCCAAGCCAGTTGCCATCGAGTCGATTCTGATCCATAACAACCGTATATACTGGATTACGGTGGTCCTTAAATCTGGTGACTAGTGTCCTTAAGGAGAGAGAGATTTAGAGACAAAGATGATGCATACAAAGAGAAGACAGTATGTGAAAACAGAGGCAGAGATTAGAGCTATGCTGCCAAGCCAAGGAACACCAAGGATTGCCAGCAACCACCAGAAGCTGCAAAAGGCAAGGAAGGATTCTTTCCTAGAGCCTTCAGAGGGAACGTGGCCCTGCTGACACTGATTTCAGACTTGTAGCCTTCAGAATTATAAGAAAATAAATTTCTGTAGATTTAAGGCATCGTGTTTGTGGTGATTTGTTACAGCAGCTCTGGGAAACTAATACACCTATGAGCCTCCCTTGCCTGGACTAAGAAAGTTAACTGACTGTTCTGCTTTTACCCTGGCCCCTCCTTCAGCCTATTCACAACATAGCACCAGTAATCTTCCTAAAATATAAATCACCCATGTCATTTTTGTGCTTAACACCCTGCATTGGCATTCTGTTTCCTTCAGAGTAAAAGCCAAAGTCTGCATAATGGCATACAAGGCCTTACATGATCAGAACATACCTCTGCCACCCAACACTGTCAGCTCTCTGACTTCCTCATCACCTCCCACACGACTCTTCCCTTCACTCATTCCACTCCAGCTGCACTGGCCTTCTTGCTGTTCATCAAACACATAAGGTAAGTTCTCACCTCAGCGACTTAGTTTTGGTGGTCTTCTCAGCCAGCAACACCGTTGCCCCAGATATTCCCTTGAATAACGCTTTCACTTCCATCAAATCTTGCCTGCCCTTCATCTTCCTGACACTTGTTGCTGATGCTGATGCTGGTTCTGACTCAAGTTGCTGATGCTGGTTCTGACTCATGGGGACCCCATATGTATCAGAGTAGAACTATGTTCCATAAAGTTTTTAATGGCTCATTTTCTGGAAGTAGATTGCCAGGTGTTTCTTCCTAGGCACCTCTGGGTGGACTTGAACTGCCAACCTTTTGGTTAGCCGCAAGCATGTTAACCATTTGTACCACCCAGGAACTCCCCCAAACCTCTTGTCAGTTCTAATTTCTTCTTTCCTTTTTTTTTTTTTTTTATGGCATTTATTACCTAAAATGTCAAATGAGTTGTTTATTTATTATGACCTTTACTTGTTGACTTTTTTATACTCTGATATGAGCCCCATGAGGAGAGAAACTTTGTTTTGTTCACTGTTATATCCCAAGAACCTAGTCCTCACCTGGCACATGATCATAAATATTTGTTGAATAAATTTGCTGTATTGAATTAAAAGGTTCAAAGATCTCTGTTACAGAAACTTAGATATTCTACAGAACTCCTGAAGAGCAGAAATTCTGAAAATAAGAAGCATATGGGATTGAAATGAAAACAATTGTTTCAAATGATACGTAAATAGCTGTCCGAGCCTTGCATTTCCTCCACCCTCAGAATTAGACAATAGGTTTAATCTCTAGAAAGATTAAAGAGACTCTATACTTGGGGAATGATTTCAAGGGTATTACATAAAATTTGCTCATTGAACAGAGAGACCTCAAATCCTATTTTATTACTCAACATCATGAACGTTGACATCCAAGCTCATGAATCATCGAAGGGAAATTGCAAGGTTACTTTCTGGGGGAACAGATAAGCCTCAGATAAAATATTTACCGATACAAAGAGTTGAGGGTCCTCCCAAAGAAACCACCCAGCCACATCACCCCATACTAGGTAGTGCTATTGTTGTTAGTAGCTATAAGTCCATTTGGACTCATGGTAACCTCATGTGGTACAGAGTAGAACTGCTCCATAGAGTTTTCTAGGTTGTAATCTTAACAGAAGCAAGGCTTTTCTTTTATGCTTTGCACTATGAGGCTGTTCAGTTACACTAGACCTGTAATAAGCTTTTATTGCCTCATTCTAAAACATGAAAGGATCACCAAATATTTGAGAAAAGTTGCTAATTTGAAAGACCTTCACCACTAGCAATGGAGTAAAGCAAGTCTATGTAATTGGTTCCATATTTCTTATTAAACAATTTAATATAATTTTATTTAAAACACTATAACAAAAAGAAAATCTTGTGTTACAAGAAATATACCCAGCTAGAAAGGTTAGCTGAAAGGACTAATGGACCGCAACTACCACAGCCTCCACCAGACTGAGTTCAGCACAGCTAGATGGTGCCCGGATGCCTCCACTGACTGCTCTGACAGGGATCACAATAGAGGTTCCCAGACAGAGCTGGAGAAAAATGTAGAACAAAATTCTAGCTCTCAAAAAAAGACCATACTTACTGGCCTGACAGAGACTGGAAAAAGCCCAAGAGCATGGCCCCCGGACACCCTTTTAGCTCAGTAATGAAGTCACTCCTGAGGTTCACCCTTCATTCAAAGATTAGACAGGCCCTTAAAAACAAAGTGAGACTAAAGGGGCACAACAGCTCAGGGACAAGGACTAGAAGACAGGACGGAACAAGAAAGCTGGTAATAGGGAACCCAAGGTCGAGAAGGGAGACTGTTGACATGTTTAGGGGTTGATAATCAATGTCAGTGACAAAACATTATGTGTACTAACTGTTTAATGTGAAGTTAGTTTGTTCTGTAAACCTTCGTCTAAAGTACAATAAAAAAAAGTGAAAAAATAAATATACCCCGCTGGATATATCTATGTTAAGTCTTAAAACATAACTATGACAATTGTATTCTGGTATTTTGCAGAAACCAGACCAACGAATTGCTTCCCGGGAATCTGAGGTCATAACTGATGTCAGACAAAGCAAAACATCTTTTCCATGTAGATTTGCCAATCAGTGATCTAGCTGACTCATTTTGTTTAAACCTTTTAAATCAAAGTACTTTGCACCACTTTACAAATATTTGTTGAATTCTTATTGGTGAGTGCTGTAAAAATACATAAATAGGGTTATTTTCATTGCTACATTATTCCAGTGAGATATCCAGGACAGGGATTATTTTTTTTGTTTGGTGACCAGACAGAACTGAGACAAAGAGATTATGTGACTTAGGCAATATTAAAAAAAAAAACTAGAAAATCTCGACTGGCCAGTTGAGAATTTGGCACTGGTGAAGTTGCTGGTCTGATTTTCTACTAAGCAAGCACCAACCTAGGAATTCCCATAGCTTATACATCAAAAGAGACAGATTACTTCTGAGGTTTTCTCAAAGCATTTTGAAGTCCAGTCCCACCTCCACCCACACATTTTATTTTCACCTAGTAAACGGGGCTTTGGGGGGCAATCAGTTCGATGACTCCAAAAAGCCCATTGGCTAAGCCAGTTACTTTATTTCCCCTCCTTGAAAATGTCATGCACATTTTAAGCACATTGACAAGCAAGTTTGAAATGCTTGTCGCATTTAGAGATGCTACAAAATGCAGTCTGCAAAGATAAATGGATCTTTGGATTAAAAGCTGTTATTAGGGCCAATCTTTGTGATATTTTTTCAATCTTTAATATAGGAACAACACTTTCCTATTCTCATCTCCCAAGACCTGTCGTAACAGTTAAGAATCTCTCAACTGCAGGCAGCAGGAACCCCAATCAAAATGGGCTTAAACAATATAGAAATGAATGCTTTCACTTTACTGGAAATCCAGTGGATTCTGGGGAGGTTAGGTCACATGCTCAAAGACCAAGCTTATTTTTATCTCTCTACTCTTCCATTTCCAGAAGTAGATCCTTCCTCTTATTGGTGGAAGATAGTTGCACAATTCCAGAAGGCACATCTAGACATGACAACATCCAGAAGTAAAAAAAAAAAAAAAGAAAGACTGTTTCTTCTTATGGGTCTCTAAGAGCAAAGGCACATTTCCCAGAAGCACCTCCAGCCAACTTATCTACATACGGTATTGTTCAAAACTGGATCAAATGCTTATTCCTGAACCAATATGGACAAGTATGACTATATGATATTAATAATCTGGAAAGGACTAGATGATATGGATGTTAAGGAAAAAATCACACTGTCTTCTTCTTTGTCTTTCTCTTCTTTCTGACTGACCTCTTCCTAGTGTTTTTTGTCCCAAGTTTGGCCCTCCTATAGAGGAGCCCTGGTAGCATAGTGGTTAAAGTGCTTGACTGCTAACCAAAAGGTCGGTGGTTCCAACCTACCAGCCACTCTGCGGGAGAAAGATGTGGCACTCTGCTTTTGTAAAGATCCACAGCCTTGGAAACTCTATGGAGTAGTTCTACTCTGTCCTTTAGGGTCGCTATGAGTCAGAACCAACTCAACAGCAGTGGATTTGTTGTTTTTTGTTTTTTTTTTCTTTTTCTTTTTGGTTGGCCCTCTTATGGAGTGGCTAAAATCAATTTAAGGTATTAGAATGTTGTCCTTGTTCCAGGCCACAGTTAGCACCCAATCAAAGGATATGTTAAATTTCATTCCCATTAATGAAAATGCAAAAATAATCACAAATTTGAAATTACTTATTATCACTTCTTGCTTCCTATCAAAATACCCCTTCATCAATAGCTCGTTCAAGACAAGTAGAATCAGAAATTTTGAGTTTTAATCTTACCTCTTCCATTTACAATCTCGGTGGCATTGCACAAGTTACTGTGTCTGCCAATGTTAATTTCTTCCTTAATAAATTGTAGATTTTTGAGTACCTATACTCCTATTAAGGATCCCTGTTGGCTCAGTGGTTAAGCACTTGGCTGCTAATCAAAACGTCAGTGATTTGAGCCTACCAACCACTCTGCAGGAGAAAGATGTGGCAGTGTGCTTCCATAGAGATTACAGATTTGGAAGCCCTTTGGGCAGTTCTACTCTGTCCTACAGGGTCTCTGTGAGTCTGAATCAATTTGATGGCACGGAGTCTGCTTTGTTTTTTTTTTTTGTTTGTTTGTTTGATAGGCCTATTGAGATTAAGTAAGATGATATAAAACCACTTTAAAACTTTAAAGTCTATCTTGAGAATTTGAGAAAGGTACTATGTTAATGGCTTTAGCAAACAATTCTTTTGATCCTCACAGTAACCTTATGAGGGAAGTATTACTATTTCTATTTTACAGATAAGATTAAGACTCAGAGGTCAAGTGACTTCCCCAGTAAGTGATCAACCTGGGATTTGAACTAAGCCCAAGTATGTAGACCCCAAAGCTCATGCTTTCAAATGCCATGTTGGATGTGCTGTTAGCTGCCATCAAGTCAGCTCCCAATTCATAGCAGCTCCATGCACAACAGAACAAAACCCTGCCCGGTCCTGCACCATCGCCACGATTAGTTGTGGGTCAGACCGTTCTCCATAGGATTTTCACTGGCTGTTTATTGGAAGCAGATCTCCGGGCCTTTATTCCTAATTTGTTTTAGTCTGGAAGCTCCGCTAAAACCTGTTCAGCACTATAGCAACACACAAGCCTCCACTGACAGACAGGCAGTGACTACACATAAGGTACATTGGCAGGGAATCAAACCCGGGTCTCCCTCAAGGAAGGTTAGAATTCTATACCAAACAACCATTGCTCTTACAGGATTATTATGTTTTATGAATATTCACCCACATACAGCTCCCTTACTGTACTTCTATTATGGTCTGTAACAGATTAAACAATTCATTGAACATATACTTTGCCTTGAGTATTAGGCTAGATGCTGAGAAGCATCAAAATAATTATATGACATGCTTCCTGTTCTCAGGACATTATAATCTAGCCAGGGAAACCAAAATAATTAAAAATTGAAAGCAATATGCAATAAATGTGAATAGATTGGCACAGGCAACAGGTAGTGCAGAATGTATGTACCACAGGAGAAGGTGGTCAAGATTATGGATAGCCATCAGGCTTCAAGAAGAAGGTGGACTTTAATGGGTCAGGTAGAATTAACATAGGAAGTGATGACGGGGAAAGACATTTCAAGCCACTGCCATTTTTAACCAACCCTATTATATATGGAGCCCTGGTGGCGTAGTGGTTAAGCGCTACGGCTGCTAATCAAAAGGTTGGTGGTTCAAATCCACCAGCTGCTCCTTGGAAACCCTATGGGGCAGTTCTACTCTGTGTCCTATAGGGTGGCTATGAGTCCAAATCGACTTGATGGCAACAGGTTTTGTTTTCATTATAGTATGGGTTCCAAGTATATCATAAAAATAATTGAAATATATAAATGAAGATTAAATGGAACATTTTAGAATTCCTTCTTTTTAATTTTTAGCAGCTTTGTTGAGCTGTAACTTTCTAAAAATAAAAGCATATAAGTGTTCAAATGGTTGAGTTTGACACCTGCATACATCCATGAAACTACCATCACAATTAAGATATTGAATGTTTCTATAATACCTCAGTGTTTCCTTGTGCTCCCTTTGCAATTCGTCCTTCTCTTACCCAAGCCCAACTAATCCACTAATCTGCTTTCTTGAATTTTCTATAATTTGATATAAATAGAATCATACAGTATATATCTTTTGTGTTTAGATACTGTCATTCAACATAATGATTTTGAGATTTATCCATATTGTTGCATGCATCAGTAGTTTGCTCCTTTTTATTGGTGAATAATGTTCCATTGTGTTGTTATACCACCATTTGTTTATGCGTTTACTGGTTGCCGGTCGTTTGGGTTGTTTCCTGTTCGGGGCTATTACACATAAAACTGCTATAAATATTCGTATACAAATTTTTGTATGGACACTTGTTTTCAACTCTTTTGAGTAAATAAATACCTAGGAATAAAATGGCTGGATCATATGATATATATATGTTTAACATTTTAAGAAAACTGTCAAACTGTTGTCCCAAATGGTTTTATCATTTTACATTCCCACCAGCAATGTATAAGAATTTTAGTTTTGCCACATCTTCATCAACATCAAGGTCAGTCTTTTTTATTTTAGCCATTTTTGAAAGTGTAAATTCATTGCAGCTTTAATTTGCATTACCTAATGAATGGTCCTGTAGAGAATCTTTTTTGTGTTTATTTGCTTTTTATATAGCTTCTTTGATAAAGTGTCAGATCAAATTTTTTATGTGTTGTTTTTTTGGGGGGTTATTTGTCTTATGATTGAATCTTAAGAGTATGTTATATAGTCTGAATACAAGCCCTTTTTCTGATATTTGTCTTGCAAATATCTTCTCCCAGTCTTGGCTTGCTTTTCCATTTTCTTAATGGAGTGTGATGGTGAAGATTGTGTGTCAACTCGGCTGGGCCATGATTCTCTGTATTTATATGTGATCACTCCCATGATAGGATCTGCTGTGAGTAGCCAATCAGTTGAAAGCGAATTTCTTTGGGCATGTGGCCTGCATCTGAATATAAGCAGATGTTCTGGCTTTTTGTTCACTCTGGATTCTGCGGCTGCCTCCTTTTTGTCTGATCTCTGGTTCTTGGAACTGGAGTTATCAGCTTATCTGCTAATCTTGGGATATGTTGATCTTCACAGCCAGCCAGCACGAGCTCTGCTTTCAGACCTGCTAATCTTGGGTTCCCCAGCCCCTGCAGCTACGTGAATCAGGAGAAGCCTCTATCCTGATTCACAGACTTGGGACATTCCGGCCTGTACAATCACATGAGCTGTTTCATTAGTATAAATCTCTCTCTATATATATTTATATGCTTTACTGGTTTTGCTTCTCTAGAGAACTCAGCCTAAGACATGGAGTATATAGAAAAACAAGTTTGTAATATTAACAAAATCTAATTTAGTGATCTCTTTTTCCTTTTGTGTTCTAATTAAGAAATTCATGCCTAATCCAAGGTCACAAAGTCTTTCTCTAATGTTTTCTTCTAGATCATTTTAGAGTTGTAGGTTTTATTTTTAGGTCTATGATTCATTTCAGGTTAACTCTTTATGTATGATGTGAGGTAAGAATTGAATCCTCCTCCCCCTCCCCAGATAGCTAGTTGTCTGAACACCGTTTGAAAAAATACTTTCCTTTACCCAAAAAATTGCCTAGGCAATTTAATTGATGATCAATGATCAGATATGTGTGGGCTTATTTTTGAAATATCTACTCAACTATGGAGCCCTGGTGGCATAGTGATTAAGAGTTATGGCTGCTAGAAAAGGCATCTGACAAAGTCCAACACCCATTCATGATAAAAACTCTCAACAAAATAGGAATAGAAAGGAAATCCCTCAACATAATAAAAAGCATTTATACGAAGCCAACAGCCAACATCACTCTAAATGGAGAGAGTCTGAATGCATTCTCCCTGAGAATGGGTACCAGAAAAGGATGCCCTTTATTACCAC